>NC_134086.1:49875239-50178270 GCF_000715075.1 Nicotiana tabacum
GTTTTGAAGCTCTACTGGGTGGCTAAGCCCGGAAACCGTAGATCTTCTATAGATGGGAAGTTGTTATATAAAAGTCTGACCCCAGACGTCCTCTTTAGATCTCCTATAGATGGGTTTTGTGTAGCTGTTTTACAAAAAGATTTAGTAATTGGGTAGATGAGATTTGGCTGCATTTGTCTGAAAGCTCAATTTAAGGAAGGCATCTGGTCCTTGATAATATGGCCATCCATCTTGACTTGGCTCAAAGTCATTATCAAGACAGCTAAATTTTTGAGCAAATAGTTCATGAGCTTTGGTGTATCTAATTAATCTTGTATTTCCTCTTTTTCTGCAGGAAATTCATGAAGGCTTAGAATTTTCTTCCCCTACCGATGATTATGACGATTATTCATTTGGAATGTTCTCTGTGAAATTTTCTACTGATGGGCGAGAACTTGTTGCTGGCAGCAGCGACAATTCAATATATGTTTATGATCTTGAAGCAAGAAGGCCAAGTCTTCAAATTCCAGCTCATAAGGTATCGTAATATGTTCTTTTGGTAGTAGCAGATATGGCTAATCAACCATCTTAGTATGATCTCTGTGTGGTGTATTTGCTAAGTTTATTTTCTCGTGAAATCAAAAATTGGGTATGGCCCTGAATTAGGTATCGTGAATAAATGTTTCCATTATCAGGTGATTCAAATTCAATACTTTCTTGCCTCTAGCTTTCCTTCCCAAATGTGTGCATTATATCTAGTTAAGCATTTCCTTTTCCCTTTCTTTTGGTGAGGGAGTTGAACCTACAAAAGCTAATTGCACTGAAGTGAGAACTGGTTCTTAGATTCAACCTGATATATATTCTTTCTATGAGTATTGTTTTCCTGTTGTATTTCCCCTTATTAATAGTCACTTCTTTCTGTGTTCTTGCTGATCGGGGGCTGTTTCACCCAATCACTTTCCTGAAAGAGGACATTAGTATTTGAGCATGATGATGGAATTTCTGACTCGTGGATTTGAGTTGATTTCTGTGCTCAGTATATGCACAGTTAATTGTTTCTTTAGCAAGGAGGTTCCTAGAATATCAGAATAGAACTTATTTTGGTGGAACAATTTTTTACCTTGTCGTACCATGTTTCTGAATTTCTTCAAGTTGCCAATCTCCTCAAAAACTTGAATTCACAAGTTTGACCAAAATATCCACTGAACTTGTCACAGAGTGGGTGTCTTAGGCTGAATACAATATGTATTTACTCTTTCTGGCTCTTTGATTTTCCCCTAAGCGGACTGACAGATGTGGAACAATATTGTAATTTGCTTGGCATTTTCATTGCAGTCTGATGTTAATGCTGTATGTTTTGCTGATGAAACTGGACACCTCATATATTCTGGAAGCGATGATAGCTTGTGTAAGGTAAGTTTTATCCAAATTTGATGGACTTAGTTCATTACTGGTCACCATTTTCTGGACCGTCCGTTCTATTACATAACCAACCCCAGACTGGCAAAATTGTGTCTTATGAAAGTATATTTCATGATGCTGTTCTGTTTTAATGTTCAGATATATGGGTCATATGGAACCTTTTGGCTTCTATTTCTGTTTACTGATGGTGGTGTAATCCCGTTAATATAAGCGTTAAACCCCTTAATGATTCTGATAGTTTGTAGTTAAAAAATGCTTGTTTTTATCAAGCATTGGAGGGTTCATTGGGATTCTCATGGACAGCCAAAATACTAGTGTTGTTTCGTTGCTTAGAATTTGCAAGTATGTATCTGTTTGATTGAGGAAGGACTCTTGATCATATTCAGGTTTGGGACAGGCGTTGCTTTGGAACTAGAGGGCAAGCAGCTGGAGTTCTCATTGGACATCTAGAAGGCATTACATATATTGACACGCGTGGAGATGGCCGGTATCTTATCTCAAATGGGAAAGATCAGGCTATCAAACTCTGGGATATAAGGAAAATGCCTTCTAACATTAATTAGTATGTTTCACTGGTTCCTTGTCTCCTTTTTTTCTTTTCTTTATTTTGTTTTGTCCATCCCCCTTTTCCTTCTTTTTCCTCGCCACATCTTCCTCTTCTTCTCCTCATGGGCATAATTAGTGCTTGAAGTGGTTCTTTTATATCCAATAATGCTCCAGTACGTGACTAATCAGTGCATTTGACTCTTGAGGAAACACTTTTCTCTGCTGATTTTCTTTCTCCTCCATCACATAGAATTATTTGACAGCTTTTTTCAGATCGTAGGTTTATTGGCAAAGAAGATCTCATTGGCAATGCTAATAATTCTACTTTCTTTTATGTAGCTCCCCAAGGCCTAGAAGTTATGACTGGGATTACAGATGGATGGATTACCCGGAACATGTTAGAAACAAGAGAAACCCACGTGACCTGTCATTGGCTACTTATAAAGGCCACAAAGTCTTGCGCACTCTTATACGCTGTTATTTCTCTCCTGCACATAGGTTGGTAGTTCATGGTATTCTTTGTTTTGGTCAAGTTTCTCTGTTCTGATTATCAATTTTGGCCAATGGACTTGCTTCTATAAGTGTAGTTGTCAGCTTCGGAGTTTTAGTGCCTCTGCATATCAGAATTTTTTCTCTGCAGCGGCTCAATGATTCCAGATTTTTGAATGCTTAAGTTTTTGAGGTGTTCAATTGATCTCTAGTTAGTCCTTGTAATTGGCACCACTTTTGTCGCTTGTCATGATTTTCTTAACTTCATGGTTCGTGAGACATCTTCACCTAAGACCAACGTACAATTTTGCTTGGTATCATTATTAGTTAATATGAGGAATTACTTCAGCTTTAAATATGTATAGTTTTATCATGATTTATGAATCTATTAACCTGGGAATCTTGTGTTTTATAGGGTGTTGCTTTTTGATGCTTTGATTCTGCTATTTGATGACATCTGCAGAAGTGTGTCTAATCTGCAAAAGTTTTAATCTTGCAGCACTGGGCAAAAGTTCATCTACACTGGATCAGCCGATTCATCTGTTTATATTTATGATGTGGTATGCTTGGAACTTTATACCCTCATTTAATCTGTCTTTTTTCTTTTCAACATCTTACTTTCCTGCTTCATACATCATAAGCTGATATATTAGGTTCATTAGCTAGTGAATCTTTTGTCTAAATCTGCTCACTTCTTTCGAGGACTTGGATATATGCAATCTGCATGTAGCTAGGAGTTTCTGCGGCTTTGAGTGGTTGGATATTTCTATGGCAATAACTGATGGCTTGATAATCTTGTGCGGAACTATGGTCTTGAACTCCGTTTTCTCTAACTTGATGATTAAGCATGAAATTATTAGCGTCAGAAATGTTGTCTCCAATTTGATGATCAATGATAGGAAAAAAGTTAGCTAGTCAGGGTTCAGGCATTTTCCAATTTGATTAAGTAGTTTTGAGCATGAAGGCAAATATCGCTCTTCCCACGAATTGTATGGTCTACTATGCCTTTCATATAGTTACTTCCAATGTATATATGCTTTATATTATATGAGGGTCAAGCTGCACACCTCGCATATCTTTTTTGTTTTGTTTTATGGGATAATGGTGGTGTCTGCGCCAGCTTCCGCATGCTGCATTTTGGGTGCATTAACTTTTGTTTGGAAAAAATAGACTTGATAACATCTGCAATATCATCATGCATTTATTTCATTCCATTTGTAGGTGAGTGGAGCTCAGGTTGCTAAACTTGATTACCATCAGGAACCAGTGAGAGATTGCAATTGGCACCCTTACTACCCCATGCTCGTTAGCTCTGGGTGGGACGGTATCATTGCTAACTGGGAATTTCCTGGTAATGGTGCAAGCTCATTGCCAGTGAAGCCGCGGGCCAGACGGTGGAGGCGATCTTAAACTGCTACTAGCAGCATCCACAAAGATGTTTTTTTTTTTGCAGTAGCTGATTGAAATTTGCAAAGCTCAAGTCTGTCCATGTTCTTTCTGGATTGGGAAATGTTTGGTTTTCGACATGTTAGACGCATGTACATGTGTAAATTTGCATCAATATACTCTGGTTGTCCCTGAACGGGATAGTCCACTAGCCAATAGGTCAAAACTGTAGTGTTACGACTTCGAATCATAATGGTTGCCTAGTTTTTGGCATTCTCAACTCAGAAACTACTATGCGAAAAGGAATATTGTACATCACTCTAATAAGTTTTTTTTTTTGGTAATAAAGGATTTTATTCAATCACAAACATACTAAGTACTATTACAACGAGAGATCAGTCTAGATAACATAGTTCCTAATCTGTCTCTTTCTAGTACATGGGATACAATAGCGGGAGGGGAAACATAAGTAAGCAAAATACCAAAAACATCCAGATTACATCCATCTTTAGCTAATAGATCCGCTACTCCATTAGCCTCTCTAAAAACATGCTTTAGAGGTGGATCATTCACCTTCCGCTAGGCACCTTCAATCATCAATCAAATTTTGATAGAGACAATTGTTAGAGAAAAGAGGTTGGTTAATTCTAAGCAGTCAGTGTCAATTACTCTTGGAAGGAGATTCTTTTATAGTGCTATTTTGACCCCATGAACAAGGGCCAATGTTTCCATGTATATGTTAGTAGCATGCTGGATTCTCATATTGAATCCCATAATCCATTGACCACTACTATACCTGAACACTCCTCCTAATCCTCCTATCCCTGAGTTACCGGCACACGAGCCATCAATATTGAGTTTATAGTGGTTTATAGTAGGTGGCTCCCATTTTACGAGGATGAATCTCTTGATTAGTTTAATACTTATGTTTTTAACCAGAAAAATGAATTCCAGAGTTATTTATAGGTTGGCTAATGGTGGGAGCATGATAAGGTTATTGAAGGGTTTCCTTAAGGCAAGTTGTTTTTTAGCCAATTGAACATGGCGTCTTCATCGTTCGAGTCCAAGGGGTAACTATGAGCAGTCTTAGTTTGTGCCCATTTAGACCTAGAGTAGGAGCGTTTGAAGAAGTGCCCTTTTCCAATTCTCTCTTTCTTATAATACAAGATTGGCCATTTCCATATTTTAAAATTAGAGCGAGAAGGAGCAAGTTGTGAACGGGACTGTGTCATTTTAAAATTAGAAACGCTTCTGGAGCAGATTTTCATTTTTTGCAAAATTCTACGAAATCTTTTTCTAATGACATCCAGTTGGTTCTAGTAAAAATTGAGGAAAAGGCATACTCCATTTTTAGGCAATTGACATACCAAGTCTAATAAATTTATTAATTGACGACTTCAATGGAGGAAAAGACATACTCCATTGAAGGTGCACATACTTTTCCATCGATAGAACCACCTTCTGCCCATCCAACACCTAAAATACACATTACTAGGCATTTGGACAATATTTGGTTGAAGTTAATAGAAAAAATAAAAGTATAATATATACATAATTATTATATATTATACAATTTATCTACAACTTATCTACAACTTTCATACATTATTTCTATTCAGTTATATACAACTACAATATAATACCACTTAAATACAATTTTTATACAATATGTCTTTTGTATATTTTGTATCTAATTTAAACATAGTAAAAACAAATTTCATACAACTAATTATATATTATACAATTTATCTACAACTTTCACACATTATTTCTACCCAGTTAAATACAACTACAATAACATACAACTTAAATACAAACTTTATACAATATGTCTTTGTATATTTTGTATCTGATTTATACATAGTAAAAACAAATTTCATACAACTAATTATATATTATACAACTTATCTACAATTTTCATATATTATTTCTACTCAGTTATATACAACTATAATATCATACAACTTAAATATAATTTGTATACAATGTTGTTCAACTTTTATATAATAGTTAAATGAATAAAAGAAAAATAAATAAACAATAGAGTACAATTTTTCTACAATTTTACTACAATTTCTGCAATATAATGTATGTCATGTCTTCTTCTTCTTCAAGTTTCAATCTGAATTCAGCCAAAACCAAGTCTAATCTTCACCAAAATCCCTCAAAATTGAGATATAAACTCCAAACCATATTCCCAATTATTTGCAACAACACCTAATCCAAACAAATAATGATTTTTGAAAACCCAAATTCGAATTCAAAGCTTCAAAGCTTTTTAATGGCTGTCAATGGTGGAATTGCTGCTCTCTTTTCCTTTGCTTTACATTACTGAAATTTGGGATTGAGAGATAGAGAGAGACGTAGAGAGAATTCTCAATTCTTTGCAACAACATCCAATTCAAACAAACAATGTCTTTTGAAAACCTAAATTCGAATTCAAAGCTTCAAAGCTTTTTAATGGTTGTCAATGGTGGAGGGGTTACAGATTTTCGCTGGTTTTAGAAGAGGAAATACTGGGTGATTGGAGAGGAAATCATGAGGTGTGGTTTGATACGTGGGTGAGGGGGTGAGATTTGGAGAGAGAAACTTGGGGAGAGTGGGAATATAAGGTAGAATTAAATTAGGAGACTAATTAATACCATTAAAATCCCTAAAATGTACATAAATGGTAATTACGTATATAAAAGGTAATTTTATTAAAATTTAAGCATGGAGGGTACTATAGTTTACTATATGGCATAAGAATGTAAAAATCTCTTTGAAGAAGATATGTTCTATGTTCTCACACTCCATGTTCCAGATGCTACATGTGCCATTGTGGCAGATCCCTCTTTCTGCGAGAATGTATTTAGTAGGCAGTCTATTCCTTGCGACGGTCCATAGGAAGTATTTTCATTTGTTCTGGGATTTTATTTTCCAGAACCAAGAGTAATCTGGTTCGTTAGTGTCCTTGTAACCTGAGATCGTTTCGTAGGCAGCCTTAGTGGAGAAGCAGTTATGCCTTTTCAAGTTCCAGGCATAGGAGTCTGTTGTGGGAAGTGATTTCTTTATATAAGTGTTGTTGATCTTGGAAATTATGTTGGGGGGGGGGGGGAGAAGGGAGATCAAAGGAGAGGCCTCTAAGGTCAAACGCACCCTTTCTGATTATGCTAGCAAGCTTTAGGTCCAGTTCATGAGCCAGGATAGGTCCCAGTATATAATTCCTAAGGTTTCCTAGTTAGTTAGTCCAGCCAGATGTTTATGGACATCGCATTCCCTACTAGCCATTTGGTATTCGCATCACATATAGTAGAGCCTTTCTTTATAATTTTCCAAACATGAGACTCTATATTTTAGGATTTCCTATGTTCGTATTTGTTAGACAAAGTCTTGACCCATAGTACCTCTTTTTCTTTCTTATACCACCAAGTTAGTGTTGCGTTGAAGGAAGAATTTTTCCAATGAGAATTGGAGATAACCAGAGTCCTTGCTTCTTAGGCTTTGTGACAATGCTCCATCTAACAAGGTGGTAGTTTTTTTTTCATCCGTGCTACCCCATAGGAAGTAACTTTGGATTGAGTCAATTTTGTTAAAGGTTGTTTTAAGGAGGTCATATATTTGCATAACATGATTGGGAATTGTGCCAATGTTGCTTTAATAAGGGTTGTTCTACCGGCAATATTTAGGAATTTAGTTTTCCAACCCTTTAGTCTAGTATTCATGCGGTCTAATACAAATTGAAAGTCTTTCTTAGTGGGTCTAGTGTTAGGCATAGGAAATCCTAGGTACTTTCCAAAGTTGTTAGCATGTCTCATTGAAAAGCAATTGCTAATGTGGTCATTGATATCTAGGGGAGTGTTTTTTGAAAAGATTATTTTAGATTTTGCAAAGTACATTGATTGTCCGGAGGCGCCGCAAAATTTACTGAGCGAGATTGAGTTACTACTTTTTTGGTTGACCTCGGATAAGAGAATAAGATCATCTACGAAGAATAGGTGCGATAGCTCTAGGCCTTTTGAGGATATTTTGATTGGTGTCCATCTACAATAGTCGATTTCATGGTCGATTAATCTAGAAAGCATCTCCATACATATGATAAAGGAGATAGGGGGTCCCCTTGTCTAATACCCTTGGATGGCTCAAACAATTCGATTTTTGATCCATTGATAAGGATTGAGGTGGTAGTAGTGGAAATGCAGGACATTATGATTTCAATAAGTTCTGAAGGAAATTAAGGGAGATGAGCGCGAATCTAACAAATGACCATTTGATTTTATCAAAAACTTTCTCTAGGTCAATTTTGATTATTATTTTAGTTTTTTTTTATTTTTTTCTTAAGATGGTCCAGGACTTCATTAATGATTATAGCATTGTCAGATGATCTCCTACCCTTAATAAAACTAGTTTGAGTTGGGTGAATGAGGTTAGCTAGGAAGGGCTTTATTCGATTGACGACTTTATAAGCAGTGTTGCACAAGCTAATTGGTCTGAACTGTCTAATAGTTTCAGCATTTTGGCACTTAGTGATAAGGCAAACAAACGTTATATCCATGCTATTAAGAATTTTTTTAGACGCGAAGGAGTCTTGACAAAATTTAATTAGTTGACTACTGGTTTCCTTCCAGTATTTTTAGTAAAAGAAGGGATGAAAACCATCCGGTCCTGGAAATTTGTATGGTTTGAAGGAATCTAGGGCATTTTTTATATCTTCTACTGAGGGGATGCTACTTAGGTAGGGTTGATCCTGATCTCTAATTTTAGAGTTGTAGGACATGAAGTTTTGTTTTCGAAGGATTGGTTATGACTCGTGGTGTAAAGCTTTTTGTAGTAATTTATAATTAAGTCCTTAATGAGGTTGTGGTCTTGAAACTAGTTTCGTGCTTCGTCTTTTAGATAGAGAATTCTATTCTTCCTTCTTCGTTGCATTGTGGTGATATGGAAGAATTTTGTGTTTGTGTCTCTATCTTGAATCCATTGCACCCTAGATTTTAATTTCCAAAACTCATCTTCTTGCATAAGTACAAAATTGTACTCATTAAGGAGGTCATTTTCTACGCTAATGAGGAACTGACTATTGGAATAATTAGGAGAGTTTTGAATTCCTTTTAGCGTGGCCAGGATTTTGTTCTTTCGTTTAAATATGTTACCAAAGGTGTTTTTATTCCAGTCTATTACCTGAGCTGAGAAATTGTCTATGGCTTTAACTATATCAGGTTGGTCTGTGCAGGAATTGCTGACTAGGGTTCGAAAGGTAGGATGAGATATCCACATAAATTTGATCCTGAAAATATTATTGTTTGTACGAAATTTTTTGTATAGTTCTAATTTTATAGCAGTAATCTGAATGGACTCTAGCAAGGTGTTTAACACTTGCTTCCTGAAATAATTCTAACTATTCAGTGTTTGCTATGCATCTATCCAGTCGTTCCATAATTAGGATTTTGCAATTCTTTCTTTTATTAGTCCACGTAATATTTTGACCCTCAAACCCTAAATCTACAGTGGTTCATGCAATCAATAAAGTGTGATATTCTATTGTTGTTGACTTGCAGGCTTCCAAACTTTTCCGAGGCACGAGTGACTTCATTGAAGTCACCCGCGACTAGCCATGGTCCCTTGTAGTTATTAGCTATTGTTTTAAGGTTTTGCCAAAGGATGAGCCTTTCTTCCATTAGATTATGCATAAATGATAGAGAATAACCATTTTTTGGTTGAGTTACGTACCTTTACCATGGCATGCATCTCTTAATCAGTACCTCCAATTTGATTCACCATGGTTTCTCGATTGTTCCACATGAGCACGATGCCTCCTGAATTTTCATTGGCTGGTATTTGAATGAGGCTTGTGTACCCAAAGTCATGCACCAAGTTGTGGTGATCCCCAAGTCTAGTTTCCAGTAGGGCGATGAAGCTTGGCATGTAGTAATCCAACATTGCTCGGAATGCTCTTCTAAATTCTGCGTTACTCCCGCCTTCTGGTGGAAGCACCCCTCTCCTGACTATTAGCAGGGCTTAGAATGCTCGTTGATCCTTCCATGTGTGTCCAGTAGTGCGAGAACATTGTTGGTACTAGTACCACTGCATGTTAGTACAGTCCCGGTGGGTTCATCTTCCTGATAGTGACAGAGCATTTCCTCAAAATTCACTCGGCAGCTTATGATGAATCTTTTTTCTTTTCTTGCCTTGAATACCATTATTTTTGGGTATCGCAACACTCCGTGCACCACTATTCTTTCCGTTGGTGCATCTTCCTCTTCTTCCTGCTTTTTCATCTGTGTTTGGTTTAAGTCTTGTGAGGGGAGAGGCGCTACCATTTGAGGGGATGGAGCAAAGGGGTTGATGTTGTGGGGAGTTGGGGTCAGAATTGCTGCTGGGGGATGGACAAAATTCTGGTTTATTTGGTGTTGCGTCTGGTGAGGGGGTAAGTGTTGAAATGTAGGAGCTGGTGCTGGAAGGTTGATTGGATTCGGGCAGAGAGGTAGGTTTAGGTTACTCTAATAAGTTGATATTACAAGTGTGATTGAATTTTTTTTGAAAGATCTTGTGAAAAATTGCATTTTACATTCACCTAATCATTAAATGTATGTCATATTTTCATGTACCTTCTTTTTGCACAGAGGCGGACCTATGTTGTAGGTTGAGGGGTCATGGGACCCCGTTAGCCTTGTACATTCTTGGTGTACATATATATATATATATATATATATATATATATATATCTTATGTATCTCTGTATATACAGCTGGGACCCCTTAAATATTTTACTTGTGCCCCTAGACAAAAAAGGTGGACGGGAGGATTGGTTGTGTGTGTCGCTTAAATTTTCTCCTTTCTTGGATCTTAGATGATGTGGGTTCGAAACCCTTGTTTAACGTTTTCACCTCCTGTCCATTTTACTTCCTTGAATTCAACATAATTCATACATAATAGCAAACTGCTTTATTTTTTACTTTTACCCTTTTTTCAATTTAATTATGGTTTACTACTTATACATAAAGTTAATTAATTTTACTCTTTTTAAAATTATCCCTTATAATTAAAAGCCTCAAGTGGCAAGTTATCGCTCCACAAATAGAAAAATATAAATTCTTCTAACACAACCTTCTTCAACAATTACTTTGACGAAGTAGTATATATCTGTCAACTCCGACTCGATAATGGCAACTAAGAGCCTGTTTGGCCAAGCTTCTGAGTGGCCAAAAGTATTTTTTTGGTAAAAAAAGTACTTTTTAAAAAATTTAAGGTGTTTGGCCAAAATGAAAAAATACTTTTGAGCAGCAGCAAAAGCATTTTTTCTGCTTTTGAGGAGAAGCTACAAATTCTAGCTTCTTCCAAGAAACAGAAGCAAAAGCATAAAATTAATTTATTCAAGATAAAAATAACCTTACAGTAAATTTATATTTTTTAAATTTAATTTAATATTTTTTTCCTTTTCCTTTTCTTTATTTCTACTATACATTTTTTTCTTTTTTATTTTAATTATATTTTTATTCTCTTTTTCCTATTCCTATGAGTAGATTTTAAATTTATATTGAATGATGTATTTGATATATCTAATTATCATGTAAACAACAAGTAATACCAAACACTCAATGTTATTGCTTTGGAATAATTATATTTTAGATTGAAATTTTTAATTTATATTTTTACTTTAAGTTTTATATTTTAATTGATTTTTTGTTAAATATTTAAATTTATTTTCTTTTCTAAATAATAATAATCGTAAATTGAACATTTATTGTCCTTTTTCGTAATTTGATACTTAAAGGCATTTTTTTAAAAGATTGGCCAAACACAATGAATTTGCAAAAAGTACTACTCAAATGAATTGGTCAAATACAAACTGCTATTTTGTAAAAGTACTTTTTCAAAAAGCACTTTCGAATAAAAATACTTTTCAAAATAAGCAGTTTTTGACAACTTGGCCAAACAAACTCTAAGAGTTAGAGATTCTTCTTCAGTTCTTTGACATTAACACACCCTTAATCTTGATTTCTTTAGTAGGTTTTTAATAATTTTTGAAGTTTGAACACCCTTTTGATCACTGGCCTCTTTTTATTTGAGAAAAAAAATAGAAACTTTAAAGTTTGAAACATGCTTAAATCAAACACTTTCCCTTCTCGTAGCACCCATTTTGTGAAATCTCTCTCTGATTGGTGCTTTTTATTTCTTTAGAACTTCATTTTATTTATATTTGGATGATAAGTCATCATAATTATTTAGTTTTCAAAGAGTTGCACGCCAAAATTTTATGGCTAATAATAAGCATACAATGGTGTCTCCATTGTACTCAAATCCTAGCTAGGTGCGCCTCTGTTTTCGCATAAACTTTTATTATTCAATCGTAATTAGTCACTATATATTCTTGCGCACGACGTTAAATCACTCAATCAACTATATTTCCTTCCCAAAACTAGTTGGGATTATATATGAATCCTTCGTAAGATGATACATGTGAGCACAAATTTAGTAAAGGGACTGAAATGTTCAACTTTCTCGCTTTATTTTGTGTGTAATTTGTTACAAGAAAATAGTGAAAAAGTAGCTAAAGTTTTTCAATATCTTGAAAAACAGTTAAAAACTTATCTTCAATATACTTCCCAACAAATTAGTTTCCACGTAGAACTCAGAAAAGAATTTTGATAATGGTTGTAGATGTGATAGTTCTTCTTTTTGTTTATTTTGTTTTATTGCAGGTTTTTCCTCGAGAAACATGATTTTGTAACATATATTCTGTTCTCGATTTAATTTTCAAGTTATTAACCTACGGAATTTTAAGTTCTCAAGGAGATTCAACCACACAATTAACCAAGAATGTTCTCGCATCAACCAATGTGGTCAAAAGCTTATCACCGCAGGCGCATGTGTTAGAAATCAATAACAACAACATACCTAATATAATTTCACAAATGGGGTATGGAGAGAGTAGTGTGTATGCAAACATTACTCCTACCCTATGAAAATAGAGAGGCTGTTTCCGGAGACCCTCAGCTCAATGACAAAATAAAAAGAAGCAATAGTAATAAGCAATAACAACAGTGATATAATAAAATAACTGAAGCGAAAGAAATATCATATAGACATATAACTCTACGAACTAAAGTGCAATGCTAATACTACTGCCATGAGAATGGCAAAGGAATACACTCAACTACCCCCTAACCTTCTATCCTAATCATTGACCTCCACACCCTCCTATAAGGATCATATCCTCTTTAAGCTAAAGTCGTGCTATGTCCTGCCTAATCACCTCACCTCAACACTTCTTAGACCTACCTCTACCTCTCTGCATGTCCATGACGGCCAATCTCTCACACTTCCTCACGGAGGTATCTGCTTCTCTCCTCTTTACATGGCCTTACCATCTCAACCTCCCTTCTTGCATCTTGTCCTCCACGAGGGCCACCCACGCCTTATCCCGAATAACTTTATTCCTAATTTTATATCTCCTGGTATGCCCATATCTATCTCAGTATTCTTATCTCTGCTACTTAAATCTTTTGGATACGAGAGTTCTTAACTGGTCAACACTATACCCCATATAACATAGCCGGTCGAACCACCATATTGTAGAACTTACCTTTAAGTCTAGACAGCATATTCTCATCACACAAAACACTAGATGTGAGCCTCCATTTCAACAATACCGCTCCAATATGATGTGTTACATCTTTATAAATCTCTCTATTCTCTTGAATTACAGATCTGAGATATTTGAAACTACCCTTCTTGGGGAGGACTTGGCTGTCAAGCGTCTTTACCACTTCCACATCATGATTTTCGTCACTAAACTTGCACTTCAAGTATTCTGTTTTGGTCTTGCTCAACTTGAAATCTTTGGACTCCAGAGTGTGTCTCCAAACTTCTAGTATCGTGTTAACACTGCCTCGCTTCTTGTCAATCAGGACAATATCATTTGCAAATAACGTGCACTACGACACTTCCCCTTGAATGTGATACTTAAGTAAGTCCAACATCAAGGCAAAAAAAAAAACACAAGCTTAGAGCAGATCCTTGATGCAACCCCATTAGAACTGGGAAGTGTTATGAGTCTCAACCCACCGTGCTCACCGGGTCTTAGGTCCCTCATATATGTCCTTAATTACCCTAGTGTAAGCAATAGGAACACTGCTAGCCTCCATACATCTCCAAAAATCCTCTCTCAAGACTTTGTCATAAGCTTTCTCAAGGTCAACGAACACTATATGCATATCCCTTTTTTTCTTCCTATATTGTTCCACCGATCTCCGAACAAAGTGAATGGCTTTATTACTCGATAGCGCCGGCATGAATCCAAATTAGCTCTCGATAGACACACTCTTCATCACCCTCACTTCCACCACTTGTAATGACCCGGCTGGTTATTTCGAGAGTTATAGCCCCGTTCCCCTAGTTCCTGCTTCTTTTGTGTTCTTCAGCTGTGTTTTGACTTACCAGGTTAGTTGGTTCGGGTCCGGAGTGGTTTTGGAGTGAATTAAGACACATAGTCTCTTATGAGAAGGTTTAAGTTGGAAGAGTTGACTGGATATAGACTTATGTGTAAACGACCCTAGATTTGATTTTTGATGGCTTCGTTAGCTCCGTTAGGTGATTTTGGACTTAGGAACACGTCCGAAATGTGATTTGGAGGTCCGTAGTAGAATTAGGCTTGAATTGGCGAAAGTTGGAATTTTGGCGATTTTGGTCGGCAGTGAAAATTTTGATATCGGGGTCGGATTGGATTTCTGAAAGTTGGAGTAGGCCCGTGGTGTCATTTTTGACAAATTTGAGGTCATTCGGACGTTTTTTGTTGGGTTATGGCATCGTTGGTGGAATTCAAAAGTTCAGAGGTTGTTAAGCTTGAATCCGAGGGTATTTATTTCGATGTTGTTTTGAGTGATCCGGAGGTTCGACTAAGTTCGTATGATGTTGTTGGATATGTGGTATGTTTGGTTGAGGTCCCGAGGGCCTCGGGGTGATTCTGAATGGATAACGGGGAGTTTGGAATTTGAAGAATGCAGTTGAAGCTGCTGTTGTTAGTGTTTCCGCACCTACGGAGTGGGAACCGCAGGTGCGAGGCCATAGAAGCGGATTTGTGGCGCAAGTGCGCAGCTGGATTGTAGGTGCGGCTTCGTCCTCGCATATGCGGTCAAGTGATCGCACAAGCGGAGTCATATTTGTTAATGAAATTCCGTAGAAGCGGAGCCCTCTTCGTAAATGCGGTTTCGCAGGTGCGGAAATAGGACCGCAGGTGCGGTTTTGTTCTCCATTTTCGATTTTGGATTTGAGGAACTCGGGAGAGAGGCGATTTAAGAAAGATTTCAAGGAGCAACGTTGGGGTAAGTGATTCTAACCTATAATGGTATAAATTTCATGAATCCATGGCTTTGTTCATCATCTAATTGGGAATTTGAACTAGATTTGGGAATTTAGGGATTGAAAATATGAGAGTGGATTTTGAGAATTTGAGTGACCAAATGAGGTCGGAGTTTGATAAATTTGGTATGGTTAGACTCGTGAGTGAATGGGCTATCGAGTTTTGTAACTTTTGTCGGATTTCGAGATGTGGGCTCGGGGCTCGGGATTGAGCCGATTCAGATTTTGGCTATGAATTTGGTGTTTTTCTTGTGAAATTGATTCCTTTAGCCTATATTGATCGCATTGTATTGCTTGCGGCTAGATTCAAGACGTGTGGAGGCCGATTTGAGAGGGAAAGGCGTCTCGGAGTAGGAATTTGGCTTGGTTTGAGGTAAGTAACGCTTCCAATCTTGGTTCTAAGGGTTCGAACCAAGTTTAGTCGTGCACCATGAGAATTGTGACTTGGGTGATTCCATGGCACCATTTAGTGACTCTATCCTATTGATATCCATGTTTTCTTCATGTGATAAAGTAGTTGAGCTGTAAATCATGCTAGATATCATGTTTAGGCTTTGTGCCAGTATTGTTTGGACCCTTAGCGGTCGTTTCTTGCTGTCATCTCATTAATTTTCACTTTATATTCCATACTTAGTCATGATATGCATTTTCATATCATATCATATCTCAGTCTCAGTTAATTATTGATTCATTATATCATTGTTCCGGGTTGTTTTCATGACATTGTGAGCCTGTGGTAAGACTGGAGAGGTTAATGACTGAGTGACGGCGAGAGCCTGGTTATGAGTGACAGTTATGGGATCGAGCTGCATGCCACAGCAGTTATATTGATGATTATGATAGCGCTTGGGCTGCAGGAGCCCCTCTGAAGTCTGTAACATACCCCAGTGAGCGCAGTTGATATTATTGAGGGATGGATCTTCCCTGGACATCGATCTTGTTCGAAGCATTGATACCTGGAGATGGATCTTCTCCACAAGGTTGGATTACCCTTGTTCCTTGGTACCGGGTGACTTATAGTCACTGATGAATATGTTCTGGGATGGATCTTTCCTGGGCCTGATGGGCATATACAGTATCGAGTGGTTGAGCACTTGGGAGTGGAGGTACATGGTGCATTTTCGTACATTCTGTGCATTGGCACGTAGAGATTAGTTGAGCTCTATACCTCACATTGCTCAGATCTGTATTTACTTTACTGCTAGAGCTGAATACTTGAATTGAAAGCATGTCTACTTTTCTGCACAATTTACTTCTATTTACCTGTTGAGGTTAAGTTCGTCACTACCTATTAGTCCATAGTTTGGACTTGTTACTTACTGAGTTGTTGTACTCACGTTACCCCTTGTACCTTGTGTGCATATCTAGTTATCTCTGGCTACGGTAGTGGCTGCTGATATTTTCTGTTGCTGATCACTAGTGATAATAAGGTAGCTGCCTGGCGACCGTAGTCATGCTTTCTTCTTCTCTATCTTCCCCGTAGTTGTATTTTTTATTTTTCCCAGACTATGTTAGTCTTGTTGTTATCGAAACAGTTTGTAGTAGTGGCTCATGACTCAGTGACGCCCTGATGTTTGGGGCTTTACTTTTCGCATTTCTATTTTTTTTCTGAGTTCAACTCTTGTTGTCTTTTATGAAATTCTGCTAAATATGATGTCTTTTGGCATAGCTTTTAATGAATTATTGTATTATTGTGGAAGTCGGCTAGCCTAGTACTATTGATAGGTGCCATCACGACAGGTTTGAGTTTAGGGTCATGACAAGTTGGTATCAAAGCCTGGGTTACATAGGTCTCACGAGTCATGAGCGAGTTTTGTAAAGTCTTGGGGATCGGTACGAGACGTCTGTACTTATCTTCAAGAGGCTGCAGAAACCTTAGGAAACTTCACATTCTTTAATTCTTATCATATGAATCTATTGATTCATGTATCTAAACTTTTGCTATTCTATTCTCTCATAGATGATGAGGACATGTGCTACCAGGCAGGACGGGCAGTCACTAGTACCACCAGTTGGGAGCGCAAGAGGTCGAGGTCGCGGTAGAGGCCGTGGTAGGGGTAGGGGTGTAGCCTGCACAACAGCTAGGGCAACACTTGCAGATCCACCAGTTGACCCAGTACTGGATCAGGTCCTAGTTGTGGATGCAACAGCGGGACCAACTTTGGCACCAACTGCGCCCTTCGTGATTCCAGATCTTCAGGAGACCTTCGCTCAGATTTTGGCCATGTGTACCAGTCTTGCTCAGGTGGTCTCTATTTCTACTACAGCATAACTTCTCAGGCCGAGGAGGCACTCAGACTCCCGCCGCTCGTACACCCGAGCAGGTTCTTCAGGGATTCCAAACATCGGGGGAACTACCAGCCTAGCTGGTTGCAGCTACTCAGGACTATGTGGTTCCTGCCATGCCGGATGATGAGCAAGGTAGATTGGAGAGGTTTGGGATGCTCCAGCCTCCGACTTTCAGTGGAGCAGAGGACAAGGATGCCCACGTTTTCTTGGATAAGTATCAAAGGATTCTCCGTACAATAGGTATTTTAGATATCAGTGGGGTCTCGTTAACCACTTTTTAGTTCTCTGGAGTTGCCTTCACTTGGTAGGAGGCTTATGAGAGGCGTAGGCCGGTTGGTGCAGTGCCGCTTACATGGCAGCATTTCTCCGTCCTCTTCCTGGAGAAGTATGTGCCGCAATCCCGTAGAGAGGAGTTGCGCAAGCAGTTTGAGTAGTTGAGACAGGATGATATGACTGTGACACAGTATGAGACAAGATTTTTTGAGTTAGCCCGCCATGCTATTTGGCTGGTTCCCACAGACAGAGAGAGAAGCAGGAGGTTCGTTGATGGCCTCGCATATCAGATGTGGATTCTTATGACTAGAGAAAGGGTGTCTGGTGCTTCTTTTGAGGAGGTTGATGACATCGCTCGGGAGATTGAGTCTATTCGCCATCAGGAGCTCGTTAAGAGGGAGGCCTAGAGGCCTCGGGGATATGGTAGTTTTGATGGTGTTTCTTCTGGGGGTGTGTTTCACCACGACAGAGGTAGTCCTTTTAGATATGCTCAGACGGCCCGCCCAGTTTACCATAGTGCAGCATCTGGCCATGGTACTCACAGTTCTCAGCAGGGCCACTCATCTCTCAGTGCCCTGCCAGCTCAGAGTTTGAATCATGCACCATCAACTCAGGGTTCCTCTATGTCAGGGCCTTCTAGCGGTTATCCCGGTGCTCGGGGCTCCCTTCAGTCCCCAACGCCATTTACAGGGAGAAGTTGCTTTGAGTATGGGGATTTGGGTCATATCAAGAGGTTCTGTCCCCGCCTTATAGGAGGTTCATCCCAATAAAGGAGTCAGCCTTCGGCTTCAGCACTAGTTACTTCACCACCCATCCAACTAGCTCGGGGTGGAGGTCAGTCAGCTAGGTGTCGCCCTATAGGGGGAGGCCGATCAGGTGGCGGTCAGACCCATTTCTATGCACTCCTTCTAGACCAGATATTATTGCTTCAGATGCAGTGATCACAGGTATTATCTCAGTTTGCCACAGAGATGCCTCTATATTATTTGATCCTGGTTCCACTTTTTCATATGTGTCATCGTATTTCGCTCATTATTTGGATACGCCCCACAAGTCTCTTTTTTATTTGTTCATGTATCTACACCGGTGGGCGATACTATTATTGTGGACCGTGTATATCGGTGATGTGTAATGACTATTTGGGGACTAAAGACTAGAGTGGATCTGTTGCTGCTTAGTATGGTTGACTTTGATGTGATATTGGACATGGATTGGTTGTCTCTGTGTCATGCTATTCCATACTGTCAGGCTAAGACGGTGACATTGGATATGCTGGGTATGCCACGGATTGAGTGGCGAGGTTCGCTGGATTATGTTCCCCGCAGAGCGATTTCATTCTTGAAGGCCCAACGGATGGTTGGGAAGGGTTGTCTTTCTTATTTGGCTTTTGTGAGTGACATCAGTGTTGAGACTCCTACTATTAGTTCAGTTCAGGTTGTGAGGGATTTCCCGGATGTGTTTCCTGCAGACTTGTCGAGGCATGCCGCCGGACAGGGATGTTGACTTCGATATTGATTTTGTGCCGGGCACTTAGCCCATTTTTATCCCACCATATCGTATGGCACCGGTAGAGTTAGAAAAAATGAAGGAACAACTTCAGGAACACCTTGATAAGGTGTTTATTCGGCCTAGTGTGTCACCTTGGGGTGCACCAGTTCTATTTGTGAAGAAGAAGGATGGCACTATGAGAATGTGCATTGATTACATGCAGTTGAATAAATTCACAATCAAGAACAAGTATCTTTTGCCTCGTATTGATGATTTATTTGACCAGCTTCAGGGAGTGAAGGTGTTCTCCAAGATTGATTTGAGGTTAGGGTATCACTAGTTTAAAATTAGGGACTCAGACATTCTTAAGACAGCTTTCAGGACTCGATATGGTCATTATGAGTTTCTTGTGATGTCTATTGGGTTGACCAATGCCCCAACAGTGTTAATGCATTTGATGAACAGTGTGTTCCAGCCTTATCTCAACTCGTTTATTATTGTATTCATTGATGATATCCTGGTGTACTCTTGTATCTAGGAGGAGCATGCCCAACATTTGCGGATTGTGTTATAGCGGTAGAGGGAGGAGAAGCTTTATGCTAAATTCTCCAAGTGTGAGTTTTGGCTCAGTTCAGTGGCGTTCCTGGGACGTGTGGTGTCCAGTGAGGGTATTTAGGTTGATTCGAAGAAGATAAAGGCGGTCCAGAGTTGGCCCAGACCGTCCTCAGCCATAGAGATCGTAGTTTTCCTAGTTTGGTGGGTTATTGCTGTCGGTTCATGCAGGATTTCTCTTCTATTGCATCGCTCTTGACCAAATTGACCCAAAAGGGAGCTCCTTTAAGGTGGTTGGACGAGTGTGAGATGAGCTTTTAGAAGCTTAAGACTGCCTTGGCCACAACTCCAATGTTAGTTCTGCCATCAACTTTTAGGTCATATTCAGTATATTGTGATGCTTGTCAGATCGATATTGGATGTCTTTTGATGTAGAAGGGTAGAGTGATTGCTTATGCTTCTCGTCAGTTGAATCCCCTTGAGAAGAACTACCCTATTCATGATTTGGAGTTGGCTGCCATAGTTCATGCTTTGAAGATTTGGAGGCACTATCAATATGGTGTGTCTTGTGAGGTGTTTACTGATCATAGTAGCCTCCAACACTTGTCCAAATAGAAGGATCTCAATTTTAGGCAGTGGAGGTGGTTGGAGCTACTAAAGGACTATGATATTACTATTCTGTATCATCCGGGAAAGGCCAATGTGGTGGCCGATGCCTTAAGTAGAAAGGCAGTGAGTATGGGTAGTCTTGCATTCCTGCCTATTAGGGAGAAACCTTTTGCAGTTGATGTTCAGGCTTTGGCCAATCGGTTCGTGATATTGGATATTTCGGAGCCCAGTCGGGTCCTACCTTGTATGGTTTCTCAATCTTTCTTGTTTGATCGTATCAGAGACTGTTAGTATGATGATCCTCATTTGCTTGTCCTCAAGGACAAGGTTCTGCATGATGATGCCAGAGATGTGACTATGGGTGATGACGGAGTATTAAGGATGCAAGGTCGGATATGTGTGCCCCATGTGTATGGGATACGGGAATTGATTTTAGAGGAGGCCCATAGTTCGCGGTATTCCATCCATCCAGGTGTCGCGAAGATGTATCAGGATTTGATACAACACTATTGGTGGAGGAGAATGAAGAAAGATATAGTTGGGTTTGTAGCTCGGTGTCTCAACCATCATTAGGTGAAATATAAGCATCAGAGACCAGGTGGCTTGCTTTAGAAGATAGAGATTCCGGAGTGGAAGTGGGAGCGGACCACCATGGATTTTGTAGTTTGGCTCTCATAGACTTTGAGGAAGTTCGATGCTATTTGGGTGATTGTGGATTGGCTGACCAAGTTCGCGCACTTCATTTATATGTGTACTACCTATTCTTTAGACCGGTTGGCGGAGATTTATATCAAAGAGATTGTTCGCCTTCCCGGTGTGCCAGTTTCCATCATTTTAGATAGAGGCACGCAGTTTACATCACAGTTTTGGAGATCCGTGCAGCAAGAGTTGGGCACTCAGGTTGAGTTGAGCATAGCATTTCATTCTCAAATGGACGGACAGTCCGAGCACACTATTCAGTTACCGGAGGACATATTACGCGCTTGTGTCATTGATTTTGGTGGTTTATGGGACCAGTTTCTACCACTCGCGGAGTTTGCCTACAACAACAGTTATCAGTCGAGCATTCAAATGGCTCCGTATGAGGCTTTATATGGGAGGTGGTGTAGATCCCCAGTGGGTTGGTTTGAGCCGGGTGAGGCTATACTTTTGGGTACAGACTTGGTTCGAGATGCTTTGGACAAGGTAAAAGTGATTCAGGAGCGGCTTCATACAACACAATCAAGAAAAAAGAGTTATGCTGACAAAAAGATCTGTGATGTGTCTTACATGGTTGGGACAAGGTTTTGCTGAAGGTTTCACCCATGAATGGTGTTATGAGGTTTGGAAAGATGGGCAAGTTGAGCCCTTGGTTTATTGGGCCGTTTGAGGTGCTTCGGAGGATCGGGGAGGGGGCGTGGCCTATGAGCTTGCTTTTCCACCTAGCTTGTCAGGTGTGCATCTGGTATTTCATGTTTCTATGCTTCGAAAGTATATCGGTGCTCCGTCTCATGTTTAGGACTTTAACACGATTCAGTTGGATAGTGATTTGACTTATAATCTGGAGCCATTGGCTATTTTGGAGCGTCAGGTTCGAAAGTTGAGATAAAATGATATAGCTTCAGTAAAAGTGCAGAGGAGAGATCAGCCTGTAGAGGAGGCTACTTGGGAGACTGAGCAGGAGATGCGGAGCAGATATCCATACCTATTTGAAACATTAGGTATGTTTCTTGACCCGTTCGAGAACGAACATTTGTTTAAGAGGGGGAGGATGTAACGACCCGACCGGTCATTTTGAGAGTTATAGCCTCGTTCCCCTATTTCCTGCTTCTTTTGTGTTCTTCAACTATGTTTTGACTTACTAGGTTAGTTGGTTCGGGTCCGGAGTGGTTTTGGAGTGAATTGAGATACTTAGTCTCTTATGAAAAGGTTTATGTTAGAAGAGTTGACTAGATGTTGACTTATGTGTAAAAAAAACCCGGATTTGATTTTTGATGGTTCCATTAGCTCCATTAGGTGATTTTGGATTTAGAAACGGATCTGGAATCTGATTTGGAGGTCCGTAGTAGAATTAGGCTTGAATTGGCGAAAGTTGGAATTTTGGCAATTTTGATCAGCACTGGAAATTTTGATATCGAGGTCGTATTGGATTTCTGGAATTTGCAATAGGCCCGTGTTGTCATTTCTCACTTATGTGTAAAATATGAGGTCATTCGAACGTGTTTTGGTGGGTTTTAACATCGTTTGTGAAATTCGAAAGTTTAGAGTTTGTTAAGCTTGAATCCGAGGGGATTTTGGCGTTTCGATGTTGTTTTGAGTGATCCGGAAGTTCAACTAAGTTCGTATGATGTTGTTGGATATGTTGGTATGTTTGGTTGAGGTACCGAGGGCCTCGAGGTTATTCCGGATGGCTAACGGGGAGTTTGGAATTTTAAGAATGCAGCTGAAGCTGCTATTACTGGTGTTTCCGCACCTGCGGATTGGGAACTGCAGGTGCGAGGTCGCAAAAGCGAATTTGAGGCGTAGGTGCCAGCTGGATCACAGGTACAGCTTGGTCCCCGCATATGCGATGACCGTAAATGCAATCAACTGATTGCAGAAGCGCAGTCAGATTTGTTAATGAAATTCCGCAGAAGCGGAGCCCTCTTCGCAGATGTTGTTCCACAGGTGCAAAAACAGGACCGCGGGTGCGGTTTTGCTAGGCAAAAAAACCCAGCTCGATGTTTTGTTCTCCATTTTCGATTTTGGATTTGAGAAACTCGGGAGAGAGGTGATTTTCGAAGGATTTCAAGGAGCAACTTTGGGGTAAGTGATTCTAACCTATAATGGTATAAATTTCATGAATCCATGGCTTTGTTCATCATCTAATTGGGAATTTGAACTAGAAAGTTGGGAATTTAGGGCTTGAAAATTGGAGAGTGTATTTTGAGGATTTGAGTGACCAAATGAGGCCAGATTTTGATAAATTTAGTATGGTTAGACTCGTGAGTGAATGGGCTATCGAGTTTTGTAACTTTTGTCGGATTTCGAGATGTGGGCTCGGGGCTCGGGATTGAGCCGATTCAGATTTTGGCTATGAATTTGGTGTTTTTCTTGTGAAATTGATTCCTTTAGCCTATATTGATCGCATTGTATTGCTTGCGGCTAGATTCAAGACGTGTGGAGGCCGATTTGAGAGGCAAAGGCGTCGCGGAGTAGGATTTTGGCTTGGTTTGAGGTAAGTAACGCTTCCAAACTTGTTTCTGAGGGTTCGAAACCCCGAACAATGTGTTATGTGATTAGTATTGAGGTGACGCACATGCCAAGTGACAGGCGTGCGGGCGTGCACTGTGAGAATTGTGGCCTGGGTGATTCCATGTCACCGTTTAGTGAGTCTATCCTGCTGATATCCATGTTTTCTTCGTGTGATAACGTAGTTGAGCTTAATTCATGCTAGATATCATGTTTAGGTTTTGTGCCAGTATTTTTTGGAACCTTAGAAGTAGTTTCTTGCTGTCATCTAACTAGTCTTTGCTTTATATTCCATACTCGATCATGATCATGCATTTTTCATATCATATCTCAATTTCAGTTAATTATTCATTCATCATATCATTGTTTCAGGTTGTTTTCATGACATTGTGAGCCCGTGGTGAGACTGGAGAGTTAATGACTGAGTGAGGCCGAGAGCCTGATTATGAGTATCAGTTGTTGGATTTGGTTGCATGCCTCAGCGGTTATATTGATGATTATGATAGCGCTTGGGCTGTAGGAGACCCTTTGAAGTTTGTAACACACCTCTAGTGACCGCAGCTAATATTATTGAGGGATGGATCTTTCTTGGACATGGATCTTCTCCGAAGGATTGATACTTGGAGATGGATCTTCTCCACAAGGTTGGATTACCATTGTTCCTCAGTACCGGGTGACTTATAGTCACTGATGAGTATGTTCGGGGATGGAACTTCCCTGGGCCAGATGGCCATATACAGCACCGAGTGGTTGAGCATTTTGGAGTGGAGGTACATGGTGCATTTTCATACATTCTGTGCATTGGCACATAGAGATTAGCTGAGATCTATACCTCACTTTGCTTAGATCTGTATTTACTTTACTGCTGGAGCTGAATACGTGAATTGGAAGTATGTCTACTTTTCTGCACAGTTTACCTCTGTTTACCTGTTGAGGTTAAGTTTGTCACTACCTATCATTCCATAGTTTGGACTTTTTACTTACTGAGTTGGTGTACTCACGTTACCTTTGCACCTTGTGTGCAGATCTAGGTATCTCTGGCCACAGTAGCAGTTGCTGATATTTTTTGTTGCTAATCACTGGAGATAGTAAGGTAGTTGTCTGGCGACCGCAGTCATGCTTTCTTCTTCTCTAACTTCCCCATAGTTGTATTTTTTATTTTTCCCAGACCATGTTAGTCTTGTTGTTATTAAAACAGTTTGTATAGTGGCTTATGACTCAATGATACCCTGATGTTTGGGGCTTTACTTTCCGCATTTCTATTTTTTTAAGTTCAACTCTTGTTGTCTTTTATGAAATTCTGCTAAACATGATGTCTTTTGGCATAGCTTTTAATGAATATTGTAGTATGGTGGAAGTCGGCTGGCCTAGTAATATTGATAGGCGTCATCACGACTGGTTTGAGTTTGGGGTCATGACAAGTTGGTATTAGAGCCTAGGTTACATAGGTCTCACGAGTCATGAGCGAGTTTAGTAGAGTCTTGCGGATCAGTATGAAAATGTCCGTACTTATCTTTAAGAGGTTGTAGAACCCTTACAAACTTCACATTCTTGAATTCTTATCGGGCGAATCTGTTGATTCTGGTAACTAAACTTCTGTTATTCTATTCTCTCACAAATGGTGAGGACACGTGCTACTGGGCAGGAAGGACAGCCACCAGTACCACCAGTTGGGGCTGCGAGAGGCCGAGGTCGCGGTAGAGGCCGTGGTAGGGGCAGGGGTGTAGCCCGCACAATAGGTAGGGAAGCACCTGCAGATCCACCCGTTGTCCTAGTACAGATTAGGTCCTAGTTGTGGATGCACCAGCGGGACCAGCTCAGGAACCAACTGTGCCTTCGTGATTCCAGGTCTTTAGGAGACCTTAGCTCAAATTCTAACCGTGTGCACTAGTCTTGCTCAGGCGTTCTTTTTTTCTACTATGGCAGCCACTTCTCAGGTTGGGAGAGTCACTCAGACTCCTGCCGCCCGTACACCTGAGTAGGTTATTCAGGGACTCCAGACACTGGGGGTACTACTAGCCCAGCCGGTTGTACCTGCTCATGACTATGTGGTTCCTACCATGCCGGATGATGAGTATCGTAGATTCTAGAGGTTTGAGAGGCTCCACTCTCTGACTTTCAGTGGTGCAGAGGGCGAGGATGCCTAGGTTTCTTGGATAAGTTTCAAAGGATTCTCCGTACAGCATGTATTTTAGAGACCAGTGGGGTCTCGTTCACTACTTTTCAGTTCTCTGGAGTTGCCTTTACTTGGTGGGATGCTTATGAGAGGCGTAGGCCAGTTGGTGCAGCGTCGCTTACATGGCATCAATTCTCCATCCTCTTTCTAGAGAAGTATATGCTGCAGTCCCGTAGAGAGGAGCTACACAGGCAGTTTGAGCAGTTGAGACAGGATGATATGACTGTGACATAGTATGAGACGATATTTACTAAGTTATCTCGTCATGTTGTTTGATTGGTTCCCACAGACAGAGAGAGGATCAGGAGGTTCGTTGATGGCCTCGCATATCAACTGCGGATTCTTATGACTAGAGAGACGATGTTTGGTGCTTCTTTTGAGGAGGTTGTTGACATCACTCGAAAGATTGAGTCTGTTCGCCACTAGGAGTGGGTTGAGAGGGAGGCCAAGAGGCCTCAGAGATCTGGTAGTTTTGGTGGTGTTCTTTTTGGGGGTCTGTTTTACCACGATAGAGGTCGTCCTTTCAGGCATGCTCAGACGGCCTGCCCAGTTCACCGTGGTGCAGCATCTGGCCATGGTACTCACAGTTCTCAGCAGGGCCACTCATTTCTTAGTGCCCTCCTGGCTCAGAGTTTGACTCATGCACCATTGCTTAGGGTTCATCTATGTCGGGTCCTTCTAGCAGGTAATCCAGTGCTCGGGGCTCCCTTCAGTCCCTAGCACCATTTGTAGGGAGAGGTTTCTTTGAGTGTGGGGATTTGGGTCATATTAGAAGGTTCTGTCCCCGCCTTATGGTAGGTTCATCACAGCAGAGGAATCAGCCTTCGGCTTCAGCACTAGTTACTTCACCACCCGCCCAGCCAGCTCGGGGTAGAGGTAAGGGTCGCCTTAGATGGGGAGGTCGATCAGGTAGCAATCAGGCTCGTTTCTATACACTCCCTGCCAGACCATATGTTATTGCTTCAGATGCTGTGATCACAGGTATTATCTCAGTTTGCCACAGTGATTCCTCTGTATTATTTGATCCTGGTTCCACTTTTTCATATGTGTTGTCGTATTTTGCTCATTATTTGGATACGGCCCACGAGTCTCTTATTTTATCTGTTCATATATCTACACTGGTGGGCGATACTATTATTGTGGACCATGTATATCGGTCATGTGTAGTGACTATTGGGGGACTAGAGACTAGATATTGGGCATGGATTGGTTGTCTCCGCGTCATGCTATTCTGGACTGTCACGCTAATAGATTGAGTGGCAAGGTTCGTTGGATTATGTTCCTAGAGGAGCGATTTCATTCTTGAAGGCCCAACGGATGGTTGGGAAGGGTGTCTTTCTTATTTGGCTTTTGTAAGGTATGTTAGTGTAGAGACTCCTACTATTGATTCAGCTCCGATGGTGAGGGATTTCCCGGATGTGTTTCTGTAGACCAGCCGGGCATGCCGTCGGATAGGGATATTGACTTCAATATTGAATTGGTGCCAGGCACTCAGCCTATTTTTATTCCACCATATTGTATGGCACCGACGGAGTTAAAGGAATTGAAGGAACAGCTTTAGGAACTCCTTGATAAGGGGTTTATTTGGCCTAGTGTGTCACTTTAGGGTGCACCAGTTCTATTTGTGAAGAAGAAGGATAGCACTATGAGAATGTGCATTGATTACAGGTAGTTGAACAATGTCACAATCAAGAAAAAGTATCCTTTGCCTTGTATTGATGATTTATTTGATCAGTTTCAGGGAGCGAGGGTGTTCTTCAAGATTGATTTGAGGTTAGGGTATCACCAGTTGAAGATTAGGTACTCGGACATTCTTAAGATATCTTTCAGGACCCGATATGGTCATTATAGCCAGGAGGAGCATGCCCAGCATTTGCGGATTGTTTTGCAGCGGTTGAGGGAGGAGAAACTTTATGTTAAATTCTCCAAGTGTGAGTTTTGGCTCAGTTCAGTGGCATTCTTGGGACACGTGGTGTCCAGTGAGGGTATTCAGGTAGATTTGAAGAAGATAGAGGTGGTCCAGAGTTGTCCCAGACCGTCCTCAACCATAGAGATTCGTAGCTTTCTTGGTTTGGCGAGTTATTAACGTCGGTTCATGCAGGATTTCTCTTCTATTGCATAGCCCTTGACCAAATTGACCCAAAAGGGTGATCCTTTCAGGTGGTCGAACGAGTGTGAGACGAGCTTTCAGAAGCTTAAGGCTACCTTGACCACAGCTCCACTGTTAGTTCTTCCATCAACTTCTAGGTCATATTCAGTATATTATGATACTTCTCGAATCGGTATTGGATGTGTTTTGATGCAGGAGGGTGGAGTGATTGCTTAAGCTTCTCGTCAGTTGAAGCCCCATGAGAAGAACTACCCTGTTCATGATTTAGAGTTGGCTACCATTGTTCATACATTAAAGATTTGGAGGCACTATCTCTATGGTGTGTCTTGTGAGGTGTTTACTGATCATCGTAGCCTCCAGCATTTGTTCAAACAGAATGATCTCAATTTGAGGCAGCAGAGGTGGTTGGAGCTAATAAAGGATTATGATATTACTATTCTGTATCATCCGGTAAAGGCCAATGTGGTGGCTGATGCCTTGAGTAGGAAGGCAGTGAGTATGGGTAGTCTTGCATTCCTGCATGGTAAGGAGAGACATCTTGCAGTTGATGTTCAGGATTTGGTCAATTGGTTCGTGAGATTAGATATTTCGAAACCCAGTCGAGTCCTAGCTTGTGTGGTTTCTCAGTCTTTCTTGTTTGATCTTATTAGAGAGTGTCAGTATGATGATCCTCATTTGCTTGTCCTCAAGGACAAGGTTCTGCATGATGATGCCAAAGATGTGACTATGGGTGATGACGGAATATTAAGGATACAAGGCCGGATATGTGTGCCCAATATGGATGGGCTACGGGAGTTAATTTTAGAGGAGGACCATAGTTCGTAGTATTCCATCCATTCGGGTGCCATGAAGATGTATCAGGATTTGAGACAACACTATTGGTGGAGGAGAATAAAGAAGGATATCGTTGGGTTTGTAGCTTGCTGCCTCAACCATTAGTAGGTGAAATATGAGCATCAGAGACCAGGTGGCTTGCTTCAGTAGATAGAGATTCCGGAGTTGAAGTGGGAGCGGACCACCATGGATTTTGTAGTTGGTCTCCCATAGACTTCGAGGAAGTTCGATGCTATTTGGGTGATTGTGGATCGGCTGACCAAGTTTGCGCACTTCATTCCTATGTGTACTACCTATTATTTCGACCGGTTGGCGGAGATTTATATTAGAGAGATTGTTCGCCTTCACGGTGTGCCAGTTTCCATCATTTCAGACAGAGGAATATAGTTTACATCGTAGTTTAGGAGAGCCGTGCAGTGAGAGTTGGGAACTCGGGTTGAGTTGAGCATAGCATTTCATCCTCAGACGGACGGATAGTTCGAGCACACTATTCAGATACTGGAGGACATGTTATGCGCTTGTGTCATTGATTTTGGTGGTTCATGGGAACAGTTTCTGCCACTCACTGAGTTTGCCAACAACAATAGTTATCAGTCGAGCATTCAGGTGGCTCCATATGAGGATTTATTTAGGAGGCAGTGTAGATCCCAATGGGTTGGTTTGAGCTAGGTGAGGCTAGACTTTTGGGTACAGACTTGGTTCGGGATGCTTTGGACAAGGTGAAAGTGATTCAGGAGCGGCTTTGCACAGCACAATCAAGATAAAAGAGTTATGTTGATAGAAAGGTCTGTGATGTGTCTTACATGGTTGGGAGAAGGTTTTGCTGAAGGTTTCACCCATGAAGGGTGTTATGAGGTTTGGAAAGAAGGTCAAGTTGAGCCCTCGACTTATTGTGCCATTAGAGGTGTGTCGGAGGATCAAGGATGTGGGTTATGAGCTTGCTTTGCCACCTTGCTTGTCAGGTGTGCATCCTGCATTTCATGTTTCTATGCTTTGGAAGTATATCGGTGATCCATCTCATGTTTTGGATTTCAGCACGATTTAGTTGGATAGTGATTTGACTTATGATGTGGATCTAGTGGTCATTTTGGAGCGTCAGGTCCGAAAGTTGAGATCAAAAGATATAGCTTTAGTAAAAGTGCAGTGGAGAGGTCAGCCCGCGGAGGAGGCTACTTGGGAGACTGAGCGGGAGATACGGAGCAAATATCCACACCTATTTGAGACTTCAGGTATGTTTCTAGACCTGTTCGAGGACGAACATTTGTTTAAGAGGGGGAAGATGTAATCACCCGACTAGTCGTTTCGAGAGTTATAGCCTCGTTCCCCCATTTCCTGCTTCTTTTGTGTTCTTCAGCTGTGTTTTGACTTCCGAGTTATTGGTTCGGGTCCGGAGTGGTTTTGGAGTGAATTGAGACACTTAGTCTCTTATGAGAAGGTTTAAGTTGGAAGAGTTATCCGGATGTTGACTTATGTGTAAATGACCAAGGATTTGATTTTTAATGGTTCCCTTAGCTCCTTTAGGTAATTTTGGACTTAGGAACGCATCCGGATATTTGGAAATTTGGCGAAAGTTGGTATTTTGGCAATTTTGGTCGGTACTGGAAATTTTGATATCGGGGTCGGATTGGATATCTGGAATTCGGAGTAGGACCGTGGTGTTATTTTTTACTTGTGTGTAAAATTTGAGGTCATTCGAATGTGTTTTGGTGGGTTTCGACATCGTTTGGGAATTCGGAAGTTTAGAGATTATTAAGCTTAAATCCGAGGGTATTTATTTCGATGTTGTTTTGAGTGATCCGGAAGTTCGACTATGTTCATATGATGTTATTGGATATATTTGGTTGAGGTCCTAAGGGTTCGAACCCCCAAAATATGTGCTATGTGATTAGTATTGAGGTGAGACACATGCCAAGTGACGGGCGTGCACCGTGACAATTTTGGCCGTGGTGATTCCATGGCACCGTTTAGTGACTCTATCATGTTGATATCTATGTTTTCTTCATGTGATAACATAGTTGAGCTATAAATCATGCTAGATATCATGTTTAGGCTTGGTGCTAGTATTGTTTGTACCCTTAGCGGTTATTTCTTGGTGTCATCTCACTAGTCTTCGCTTTATATTCCATATTCAGTCATGATCATGCATTTTTCATAGCATATATGAGTCTCAGTTAATTATTGATTCATCATATCATTGTTCCAGGTTATTTTCACGACATTATGAGCTCGTGGTGAGACTAGAGAGGTTAATGATTGAGTGAGGCCGAGAGCCTGGTTATGAGCAACAGTTATGGGATCAGGGTGCACGTCCCAATGGTTATATTGATGATTATGATAGTGATTGGGTTGCATGAGACCCTCCGGAGTTTGTAACACACCCCCAATGAGCGCAGTTGATACTATTGAGGGATGGATGTTCCCTGGTCATGGATCTTGTCTGAAACATTGATACCTAGAGATGGATCTTCTCCACAAGGTTGGATTACCTTTGTTCCACGGTACCGGGTGACTTATAGTTAGTGATGAGTATGTTTCGGAATGGATCTTCCCTAGGCCGGATGGCCATATACAGTACCGGTGAAGGTGACTAAGGAGAGGCTTCGTACAACATAGTCGAGGCAAAAGAGTTATGCTGACAGGAAGGTTCGGGAGGTGTCCTACATGGTTGGTGAGAAGGTTCTATTGAAGGTTTCACCCATGAAGAGTGTTATGATGTTTGGGAAGAGAGGTAAATTGAGTCCTCGGTTCATTGGGCCTTTTGAGGTGCTTCGGAGGATTGGGGAGGTGGCTTACGAGCTTGATTTGCCACCTAGCTTGTCGAGTGTGCATCCGGTATTTCATGTTTCTATGCTCCGGAAGTATATTGAGGATCTGTCTCATGTTCTGGATTTCAGCACGGTGCAGTTAGATGGTGATTTGACTTATGATGTAGATCCAGTAGCTATTTTGGAGTGTCAGGTTCGAAAGTTGAGATCAAAGAATATAGCTTCAGTGAAAGTGCAGTGGAGAGGTCAGCCCATGGAGGAGGCTACCTGGGAGACCGAGCGGGAGATGCAGAGCAGATACCCTCACCTGTTTGAGGCTTCAGGTATGTTTCTTGACTCGTTCGAGAATGAATGTTTGTTTAAGAGGGGGAGGATGTGACGACCCGGCCAGTCGTCTCATGAGTTACCGCTTCGTTTCCCTCATTTTTGCTTCTTATTGCTCTGTTTGTCGGTTCTATATGTGATTGGGTTGGTTGGCTCGTGTTCGGAAAGGTTTTGAGAAGGTTTGAGACACTTAGTCTCTTTTGAATACTCGGAAGTGAGTTCTGATGGTTCGGATAGCTTCGGGAGGTGATTTGGGACTTAGGAGCATGATTGGAATGTATTTTGGAGGTCCGGAGTAGATTTAGGCCTGAATTGGCGAAATTGGATATTTGGCGTTTTCTGAATGACATGTGAGATTTTGATATAGGGGTCGGAATGGAATTCCTGGAGTTGCAGTAGTTCCATTGTGTCATTTGGGATGTATGTGCAAAATTTCAGGTCATTCGGGCGTGGTTTTGTTGGGTTTTTGATCAAAAGCTTAATTTAGAAGATTTTGGAATTCTTAGGCTTGAATCTGATGCGAATTTGGTGTTTTGATGTTGTTTTGAGCGTTCCGAAGATTGGAATAAGTTTGAAGGATGTTATGGGGTATGTTGGCCTGTTTGGTTGAGATCCCGGGGTCCTCGGGTGAGTTTCGGGTGGCCAGTTGGACCATTTCATGTTTTGGAGAATTGCAGAAAATCTACTGGAGTGTTGCAAAAAAATTGACCTTCGCGTTCGCGAGTAGGCCCTCGCATTCGCGAAGGGTTAGAAGGTGAGGCTAAGGATTTAGCCTTCGCGTTTGCGAGGGAGGCTCTACATTCGCAAAGGGCTGGGATCTTGTGCATCGCATTCGCGAGGTTTCAGATGCGTTTGCGTAGAGGAAGTTGAGTAGCTGGGGTACAAGTGGAATTGTTAGTCGCGTTCGCGGAAGGGGAGTCGTGTTCACGGTGAGTAAAGGTGCTAAGCCTTCGCGTTCGCGAGCTAGGTGTCGCGATCATGATGAAGGAATTTTGGTCAAAGTAAGTTTGTGATTTGCAAATGCGAGGCGTTGACCGCGTTCGCGAAGAAGGATTTGATGCCTGGGCAGAATGTTTAAATAACAATTTGGTCTGCGATTTTGGGGTTAACTTCCACCATTTTTGAGTGATTTTGGAGCTTTTTGAAGAGGATTGAAGAGGGATTCAAGGGAAAATACTTGGAGGTAAGATTTATGGACTTAATACTCGATTCTAATGTGAATTCTACCTAATTAATCATGGAATTTAAGCCTAATATTGAATAACTAGGGCTTGTAATTGGAAACCTAGAACTTGGGATTTGAGGGGTCATTTGTAGTTGGATTTTGATGCTTTTGGTATGAATGAACTCGGGGAGTGATAAGGAGTCTATCGATGTAATTTTTATCGGAATCCGAGACATGGGACTGGGGGTCGGGTTTGGCCAATTTCGGGATTTGTGTTGTAATTTGATTTCTTTCGAGTGGGCTTTGTTCCCTTAGCGTATTTTGATGGTTTTGCACTGATTTTGTTTAGATTTGGAGCATCCAGAGGTCGATTCGAGAGGCAAAGGCATCGCGAGCTAGAGATTTAGACCGGGTAGAGGTGAGTAATGATTGTAAATGTTGTCCTAAGGGTGTGAACCTCATATTGCACATCGTTGTGCTATATTGAGGTGACACACACGCTAGATGACGAGCGTGGGGTCGTGCATTATTAGGGATTGTGACTTAGTCCATCCTGAATGATTGTTTTACCGCGTATTTGACTGAAAACTGTTTGCTATCATCATGTTTTAGGCTGAATGCCATATTTGGGCCTCGCGCCAACTATTTGAACCCTTAAGAGATTTTTATTGATATTCCTCACTGTTTTGACTTCATACTTGTACTCAGTCATGCTATATTCTATTGTTTTCATAACTCGGCCATGATTACTCTGTTTTAACACTTAAAATGATATTTTAAATGATATTTTGGGCTGAGTATCATGTTTTACTGTTGCTCGAGTGGCTTATGAGATTCTGATTGAGTAAGGCCGAGGGCTTGTGTTGTGAGGTTATTGAGCTGATTCATGATTATGAGGCCGAGGGCCTGAGATTGTACGCCATAAGATGGCTTGATATTGCTCTTAGTCCGTAAGGGGCCCCTCCAGGAGTCTGCACACCCCCAGTGAGCGCGGGTACTCATTGTGATGTGAGATATAGGTTGAGGGGCTGGTATTGTTCCATGTGTTGCCCGAGGGGCTGATTTTGTTGGTATTGTACCCGAGGAGCGATTCTTTATGTGTTTATCTTTCCTAGTTGCCTATCATTTACTTGCTTAATTGTTAAAAAGGCACTCCAAAGAAGTTTTAACTGAACTAAAGTGACTTTTCCTATTTTCCATTGTTTCATTGCTTTTACTTGCTTTTACTGCTTCTTTATAGCCTGTTGATGTGTCTTTACGTGGTTTCTTATTACTCAATCTGCATTTATTTATATTACTCACTGAGTTAGAGTACTCACTTTAGTCCCTGCATCCCGTGTGCAGATTCAGGCGCTTTAGATCCTGCTTGCGAGGGTTGAGAGCTTCCAGCTCATGTATATTAGAGATAATAATATACTTGTTTTTTACCCTCCTCAGACTTGTAGTATTATTATAGATGCTCATGACTGGTGATATCCCGATGTCAGGCTATGTCTATTCCGCAATCTGTATTATTTACTGTATTTTGGGATTATATTATTATGTTAAAGATTTAGTTTTATTACTTAATGGCTTAAAAATGAATCGGGAGTGTGTCGGCTGGCCTTGTCTTCACGGGAGGCGCCATCACGATCGGGTCCGGGTTTAGGATCGTGACAACAACTACTACCAGAAAGAATATTATAAATACCAAATGGCCACTATAAAGATTCGTTATCAAGTTTATTATCTCTCATGTATATTAGAGATAATAATATACCTGTAGTATTACAATTATATTAATACTATAATACTAATATACAAGTTTATTATCTCTCGTGTATATTAGTTTCATGTATGTATGAAACAGACACCAAAAATATTTCCCGCCAATAGTCAAATTTGTAATGGGTTAGGTTCTAACTCTCTAAATGCTTAAAGAGTTCTTATTCAATGAGTTATATAGACCACCAAAGAATGTGGTGCAGTGGATGGGACTGCTTCTCCCTTAACCAGAGGTTTTAGGTTCGCGCCCTATGTATGAAAAAATCCTTGGTACGGAGCGCTTCCCCCGAAAAGGGCCCTACGCGGCGCGAATCAGGATATAGTTGGGCTCCAATGCGGGTACCGAACACCGGGTGAGAAACCAAAAAGAAAATTAATTTATATAGATTTCACCGCATTTTTCTTCCTCTTCCACTCAGCCATAGTTCGTAAATCTTTGAAAGCTAATCGTCAAAACACATACTTTGGGAAGTTTTAAATTCTTTTTGACCGCTAAATTCCTTTAATCTTCTTTTACGTGGTTTTGGTTGTCTAACTTAAATCATCAAACGAATTATGTAATGGTACAAGAATGGTATGTAGAGATTTTAATAATAACATCATATATGCAGAAATCATGATGGGTCAATATACTTCCAAGCATATATTTATCCCCTGAATTTAACTTTTGCCTCCAGAAAATGAAGGACATCTTTTTAAATTTAACCAAAAATAATTTTCAATATGCTTGAATTTTGGAGAAGGGGAGGCTTGGAACAATAGTAAAGTGGTCTCTGTTTGACCTATAGGTCACAGATTCGGGCAGTGAAAGCAGCCACTAATACTTGCATTAAGTTTAGTTATCTACATCACACCCCTTGGGTATGTCCCTTCTCTAGACCATGCGTGACTGAGGAATGCTTTATATACCGACTACTCTTTTTACAATTATGTTTTGTAATGACAATAATAAAGTACAATGGCAAACCATCCAAATATTGGATTGGTCATTCAGGATAGGCTTCTTACATCTCAATCTAGGCAAAAGAGTTATGCCGACCGTAAGGTTCGTGATGTGGCATTCATGGTTAGAGAGCGAGTGCTACTTCGGGTATCGCCCATGAAGGGCGTGATGAGATTTGGAAAGAAGGACAACCTAAGCCCTAGGTTCATCGGGCCTTTTGAGATTCTTGATCGAGTGGGAGAGGTGGCTTATAGACTTGCGTTGCCACTGAGTTTATCAACAGTACATCTAGTGTTTCATATGTCCATGCTTTGGAAGTATCACGACGATCCATCCCACGTGTTAGACTTCAGCACTGTCCAGTTGGACAAGCACTTGACCTATGAGAAGGAGTCGGTAGCTATTCTAGATCGATAGGTTCGTTAGTTGAGATCGAAGAAGTTCCCTTCAGTTCATGTGTAGTGGAGAGGTCAGCCTGTTGAAGCAGCGACCTGGGAGTCCGAGTCAGATATGCGGAGCCAATATCCCCATCTTTTCACTGATTCAGGTACTTTTCTATGTACGTTCGAGGACGAACGGTTGTTTTAGAGGTGGAGAATGTGATGACCCAAAGGGTCATCTTGTATTTTAGAATCTGAATCCGGATTTTGAGGCCTTGAAAACCTCATTTTCTTTCTCCTCAATTTGTGTGCGCAGTCCGGGCGCGTTTCGAAAAGCATCTATGTGAAATTTAAGAAAAATATTGAATTTGGCCTTTAAAAATTGATTAAAGCGGACTTCGGTCAACATTTTTGGTAGTCAGATCCGGACCCGTGATTTGACAGTCACGTAGGGTCCGCAGTAAAATATGGGACTTGGGTGTATGCCCGGAATCGAATTCCGAGGTCCCTAGCTCGAGAAATATTTTTAAAGAAAATTGTTTGCTGGAAAATATAAGGACTTTTGGAAATAAAATGGTGTGTAATGTTGATGGTATCCGGCCTGTATTTTGATTCCGGAGCTCGGTACAGGTTTAATATAATATTTAAGTCGTATTTGTGAAATTTGGTAAGAATCGGAGTTTATTTGACGTGATTCGGACGTCCGGTTGTGAAAATAGTAAATTTGAAGTGTTCTTGAGGAAAATCTTGAGTTTAAGGTTAAATTTATAATTGTTGATGTTATTTTGATGATTTGATCACACGAGCAAGTCTGTATGGTGTTTCTAGACTAGTGTGCATGTTTGGTTTGGAGCTCCGAGGCCTCGGGTGAGTTTTGGATAGGCCACAGAGTGAAATTGGACTTAGAAATGTTTTGATTTGCATCTGGTATTTGTTGCAGGCTCTGATCTCGCAATTGCAAGGTCAAGCTTCGCAATTGCGATCCTGTCAAGCTTGGCAATTGCGAGGGGATTTATCAAAACTGCGAAGAAGCCCTGTCCAGCATAAGTTCGCATTTGTGAACAACCTTTCGCATTTGTGAAGTCAACAGGGCAGGGGGAATCTTCGCATCGCATTTGCGATAGCAGCAGAAATGCGGAAGGTTCGCAATTTTAATGCCTTTCTCGCATTTGCGAGCTTCGCATCCAATCGCAATTGCAACATCTGCAGCATGTTAAGTGAGATTTTAGACGGGACTTTCACTTCATTCTTCAAAATTTCAAAACCTAAACTCCAAAGGGCGATTTTCCTAGAGCAAGTTCTTCCCCAAATCATAGGCAAATGAATCTTAACTCTTTTTTTTCAATCTATTTCATCTTTTTACATGATTTCACTTCAAAATCTAGGGTTTTCATGGGAAATTGGGTGTTCTTGGGTAGAAATTGGGATTTTCGAATTTTGGGGATTTGGACCTCAATTTGAGGTCGGATTTCAAAGCCAATTGCATATTTGAGTTCGTGGGTGAATGGGTAATTGGGTTTTGGTTTGAACTTCGAGTTTTGACTAAGCGGGCTCGGGGTCAGTTTTGACTTTTTGGGGAAAAGATTGGGAAATCTATATTCATGCATTAGAATTGATTTATTTAGCATTTATTGATGTTATTAAGTAAATTATGACTAGATTCAAGCGGATTGGAAGTGGAACCGAGAGGTAAAGCGGTAATTAAGGCGTGATTTTGTCCGTGGAATTGACGTACCTGGACTGAGCTGTACGAAGCCTATCCTGAATGAACTTAACCTTGTCCAAGGCATCCTATACTAGATCTGTACCCAACAATCGAGCCTCCCCGGCTCAAACCACCCAACTGGCGATCGACATCGTCTACCATATAATGCCTCATAGGGAGCCATCTGGATGCTCGACTGATAGCTGTTGTTGTAGGCAAACTCCGCTAATAGTACGAACTGATCCCAAGAATCTCCAAAGTCAATAACACAGGCGCGTAGCATATCCTCCAAAATTTAAATAGTACGCTAGGACTGTCCGTCCGTCTGAAGATGAAATGATATGCTCAACTCGACCCGCATACCCAACTTACGCTGAACTGTCCTCCAGAAATGCGAGGTAAACTGCGTACCTCGGTCAGAAATAATAGACACGGGTACACCATGAAGACGAACAATCTCCCGGATATAGTTCTCAGCTAACCTCTCTGAAGAATATAGGAGACAGCCACAGGAATGAAATGCGCTGACGTAGTCAGCCTATCAACAATAACCCATACCGCATTGAACTTCCTCTGAGTCCGTGGGAGTCCAACAACGAAGTCCATAGTGATACGCTCCCACTTCCACTCAGGAATCTCAATCTTATGAAGCAAACCTCCAGGTCTCTGATGCTCATACTTTACCTGCTGACAATTCAAACACCGAGCTACATATGCAACAATATCCTTCTTCATTCTCCTCCACCAATAATGCTGTCGCAAATGCTGATACATCTTAGCGGCGCTCGGATGAATAGAATACCGGAAACTATGGGCCTCCTCTAGAATCAACTCACAAAGTCGATCCAAATTAGGGACACAAACTCGACCCTGCATCCTCAAAACTCCATCATCTCCAACTGTAACCTGCTTGTCACCACCGTGACGCACTATGTCCCTAAGGACTAGAAAGTGAGGATCATCATACTGCCGATACCTGATGCGCTCAAATAATGAAGACCGAGCGACTGTACAAGCTAAAATGCGGCTGGGCTCAAAAATATCCAACCTCACGAACTGATTGGCTAAAGCCTGAACATCCAAAGCAAGCGGTCTCTCACTAACTGGAATATACGCAAGGCTACCCATACTAGCCGACTTCCTACTCAAAGCATCGGCCACCACATTGGCCTTTCCCGGATGATACAAGATGGTGATATCATAGTCTTTCAATAGCTCCAACCACCTTCTCTGCCTCAAATTTATCTCCTTCTGCTTGAACAAATACTGTACACTCTTGTGATCTGTGAACACCTCACATGACACGCCATATAAATATTGCCTCCAAATCTTCAGCGCGTGAATAATGGCTGCTAGCTACAAATCATGAACTGGATAATTCTTCTCGTGAATCTTCAACTGTCGCGAAGCATATGCAATAACCTTTCCATTCTGCATCAACACTGCCCTAAGTCCAATACGAGATGCGTCACAATATACTGTATATGACCCTGAACCTGTGGGCAAAACCAACACCGGCGCCGTAGTCAAAGTTGTCTTAAGCTTCTCAAAACTCGCCTCACACTCGTCCGACTACCTGGACTAGGCACCCTTCTGGATCAACCTGGTCATCGAGGCTACTATAGATGAAAACCCCTCCACAAAATGACGGTAATAACTCGCCAAACCCAAGAAACTCCGGATCTCTGTAGCTGATGTGGGTCTAGGCTAGTCCTTGACTGCCTCTATCTTCTTCGGATCCACCTGAATACCCTTTGCTGATACAACGTGACGCAAGAAGGCAACTAAACTAAAACAAAACTCACACTTCGAAAACTTAGCATACAACTAACTGTCTCTCAAAGTCTGAAGAACAACTCGAAGATGTTACTCATGCTCCTCTCTGCTGCGAGAGTAGATCAAAATATCATCAATGAAGACAATCACGAAGGAATCCAGATAAGGCCTTGAACACTCGATTCATCAAATCCATAAAAGTTGCTAGGACATTTGCCAATCCAAATGACATCACTAAGAACTCATAATACCCGTACCGAGTGCAAAAAACTTTCTTAGGGACATCAGATGCCCTAATCCTCAACTGATGGTAGCCAGATCTCAAATCAATCTTCAAAAACACTTTGGCACCCTGAATCTGATCAAACAAATCATCAATCTTCGACAATAGATACTTATTCTTGATGGTGACCGTGTTCAACTGCCGGTAATCTATACACATCCTCATCGACCTATCCTTCTTCTTAACAAACAACACTGGCGCACCCCGGGGCGAGACACTAGGTCTGATAAAGCCCTTATCAAGCAAGTCTTGCAGCTGCTCCTTAAATTCTTTCAACTCGGGAGGGCCATACGATACGGCAGAATATAAATAGGCTGAGTGCCCGAAGCCAAATCAATGTAAAAGTCAATATTCCTGTCGGGTGACATCCTCGGCAGGTCTGCAGGAAATACCACGGAAAACTCTCGAACAACTGTCACGGAATCCATAGAAGGAACCTCAGCACTAGAATCGCGAACATATTCCAAGTAAGCCAAATACCCCTTCTCGACCATACGTCGAGCCTTCATATAGGAAATGACTTTACTAGTAGAAGGACCAGGAGTCCCTCTCCACTCCAATCGAGGAAACCCCGGAAAAGCTAAGGTCACAGTCTTGGCGTGACAGTCCAATATGGCATGATAAGGTGACAACCAATCCATCCCCAATATGACATCAAAATTAACCATATCGAGAAGTAAGAGATCTACACGGGTCTCAAGACCCCCAATAATAACCACACACGAGCGATAGACACGATCAACAATAATAGAATCACCCACCGATGTGGACACATATACAAGAGCACTCAAAGAATCATGAGGCATATCCAAATACGTAGCAAAATAAGATGACACATAGGAGTATGTAGACCCTGGATCAAATAGAACTGAAGCATCTCTATTGCAAACGGAAACCGTACCTATGATAACGACATCGGATGCCTCAGCCTTAGGCCTGGCTAGGAAAGCATAACATCGAGGCTGGGCCCCAACACTTTGAACTACATCCCTGGGACGGCCTCCTGCTGGCTGGCCTCCACCTCTAGCAGACTGACCTCCACCTCTAGGTGCCTGACCCCTGCCCCTAGCTGGCTGAGCCGGCGGTGGAACACCCAGTGCCTGAACCATAGCACGAGAACCCTGATGCTGAGAACTGCTCGAGGCTGAAGGGCAAAATCTAGTAATGTATCTCGGATCTCCACAAGTATAACAAGTCCTCGGCTGCTGGGAATGCTGACCCTGGAACTGACTCTGACGGCCTGAATGGCCACCCTGAAAACTCTGGAGCGGAGGTGCACTAATAGGAGCTGGTGACGCACTGTAAGGTAGCTGATCTGGATACTGCATATGAGAACTACGGCCACTTGGAGCACCATGAGAAGTCTGAAGTGCTGAATGAAACGGCCTGGGAGGATGGCCCCTACCAAAAGAATCCCTGCCTCCAGACAAGGCACCACTGAACCTACCAAAATGACGAGGCCTCTTGTCAGACCCCTGACCGCTCCCTTAAGCTAGAACCATCTCAACCCGCCTGGCCACATTGGTCGCATCCTGAAAAGAAATCTCGCTCCATGTTGTCACACCTCCTTTTTCCGCACCCGAGAGGGCGCAAGGGAGTTTTTTCCAATTAAAGGACAATCGAAACGGGATTGGTTTAATTATTTCAGAGTCACCACTTGGGAGATTTAGGGTGTCCCAAGTCACCAATTTTAATCCCGAATCGAGGAAAAGAATGACTCTATATTACGGTCTGCGTACCAGAAATCCGGATAAGGAATTCTGTTAACCCGGGAGAAGGTGTTAGGCATCCCGAGTTCCGTGGTTCTAGCACGGTCGCTCAACTGTTATGTTCGGCTTAATTATCTGATTTTATACAAATATGAACTTGTGTGCAAATTTTATCCTTTAACCGCTTTCATAATTATTATTATTTTACAAGGAATTGCAACGTCGTGAAAACATACCTCGAATCACGTTACATCAATGTACACGTGATTGTTGACATATCTCGACTTGGTTGAGATTTGGATTCGGGTCACATAAATGTGCACCCGAGTTAAGGAAAATAAACTATTAAAGGCGCGCTTAAAGCAACTAGCGTATTGTTATTTTGGGGAAAGCCATGAAATTCGCTAAACAGCATGTCCCGAATTCTAAGTATTTTTATACATATACATTTAGAGGGCCCCGCACTTTGTACATCTTTGTTTGTCGAGACTCGTCTCATTCCTTATGAAAAGAATTTGCAACGTCATGGAAATGCATCTCAGACCACGCCACAATCAATGTACCCGTGGTTAGAGACACATTTCGATTCCGTTGAGATTTGGATTTGGGTCACATAAATGTGCACCCGAGTTTAAGGAGATAACATTATTAAGTACGCGCTTAAAGAGACTATCGCGTTATTATTCTGGGAGGGCCGTGAGATTTGCTAAACGACCCATCCTGGAAACTGAATGCTTCGATAATATACATTTAACGAGGGCCCCGCAGCTTGCACGTTTTTATTTATTTGTCGAGGCTCATCTCGTTCTTATTTTAAAAGGGTATCCTATAGCAACTACGTTTCTTGTCGCGTTTGTCTCTACTAATCGAAAACAGTAGATAGTCCTAATTAATTACATGCTTGCAAGTTATCTATAACAGAATTCCGAGTGCTTGCGCAAAATCAGAAGCACGGCCACGTACACAGTCAGCCGAGCAAAAATTAAAGGCCCAAATCCAGCCCGTGCGTGATGGGCCAGACCTGGGCCATTGTTTGTCCGGTGCAGGCCTGCTTGGTCTTGTTTTGACCTGGGCTCAACCTTCGTGGGGTTGAGATTGCAAACCCTGTGTTCTTTGTCTTAAAACATGGTTTAACAGTTATATATGGCAATTTATCGGAAAGGAAAGAACTTAACTAGTAGTGTACGATTTTCATGCTTGGCATACATTACAGACTTATACTACACCATTGAACTAAATCTGAGATACAACCTACTGCCTTGGGCATACTCTTATCACCAACCTATATACACAGTCTAACATTCAACTACCATACATTGACATTTATTAGGCATGAAGACTATCTCCAGCATCCAAAACAAGAATGTAAACTATTACACATTACATGAATATTTAATGTAACAATCTATGTATAAAAGACATTCTTCAGGACTTTTCATTTGTATTCACGCTCAATTTTTCCAATTACATTTGACAGTGCATTGGTTGTGTACCTGGTATAGAGGACAAAGAAGAAAGGAATGATCAGCTGGGCAGTATGCAATAAACACAGCAACAGCAGATACACAGCAACCACACAGCAACAAACCAAACCCACAAGTGTTTTCCACAGTCCACAGACAACCAGCAACAATTTCCAGAACAAAGAGAACCAGCAGATGGTCGAGCACCAAACAAGTAATCCCAGAAAAGAGTAATAAGATGCAGCCAAGAAAACCCAGAATGTTCAATGCAGTAACAGCAGAAAATCAATAACCACAAAAGCTGAGCAAACAGCCAACAACAATCAGCAAAGACAGCTTGAACAACTTGAACTCTTACACAGTTTTCAAATGATACTCATTCAAAGTATTCTGAAATCTCTTTCTGTTTTTTTTCTAAAGACTAAAAGTCCAGCCCTTTTTTAGTTCTGCAACAGCTTATTTATAAGCCAACAACCCAGTGCAGTCAAGCTGTCTGGATCCTGCCAGTTGCAATCTGCCCATACCCCTTAACTCCCCATGCCTAAAGGCATCTTTCTCGGTAAACTTAATCAGCCCCCCATGCTTTGTCCTATTGCTCTAATCAAGGATTATGGGTGCAATAAAGTATTCATTTGAACCCATGCTCTTATGTTTTGTTCCCCATTGTTATTAGGTTAATAGTATTTTAATTAACACTTGACATATTCTTAAGTTAAACCCCTAATCAGACTTTGTCTTATGCCAAAACTACCCTTAACCTTGCATGTTACTGTATTACCATAACTCTTAATAATTAGTATATAAACCTCTTTGATTTCAGCTAACTACTGACTACTTAACTTAAACTCAATGCTGCCTTCAGGTGAATCTGTTAGCTTTCCACAGTTAACAATCAATTTTCAGCCTAAATTCAAGCCAATGATTCCAATTTAATCAAACAGGGGTGCCAATTAAAGGGTACAAGTTGGTCATGCCGATACAAGTAACACCAACAAGAAACAGGCATAGTAATCAATACTGAAATTCAACTCCTGATTTTCTAATCTTTCAAGCGAATTTAGTTGACGACGCTTATTTAAACGACTACGCGAACTATAATATACAGCAAACAACCAACAAAATCAACAAACAAATCAACTTTAAACTCAAAATGTACACACAGGGATAGACGAGTCAGAAACCAAAACAAACCAGAACATGTACGACAGATAGAGTTTAAGATGACAAAATAAAAAAGGGAAAATACCTCCGGGACCTGAAACTAAGACTGACTCAATGCTCGAACTCGGGCCAGGTGATTTTGGGGTCTAATGGACTTTAACCGAAGCGTTCTCAACTGAGAACACTTCGGTAAAAGTCTGCTAGGCCCTGATCCTGCCACTGATTCGGACAAAAACCCATAGATCTGAATCCTAGGGCTCTTGTGGTTCGATTTGGGAACCGTTCAATTCCAGTCAGATTCGAACGGAACCAAAGCCATTCAGGGGGTGAGGGAGGTCAGGAGGGGCTGTGGTGTGAGTTTGGGGTCAATCGGTGTAGATCTGGTTTTTGCTCGAATCTTCGTTTGAAGATTCGAGAAGCTACGGGTTGATTCGAGGTGAACGGTTAACGGATTCATGTTCAGGGTGGTTGGGTGCATCGGGGATGTTATTTTGGTGGTCATCGGAACTGTAGTTACCGGGCTCACGGGGGAAAACCTAGGCTGCTAGGGTTTGAGAGGAAAGGGGTCCTGGGGAAGATGGTGAACAGTGGCTGAAGGGGGGTGTGGCTTGGGGCGTGGGGGTAAGGGGTTAGGTTTATATATGTATTGAGGGTTTAGATCCTGGCCGTTGGATCATGTGAGATCCAGGGCCAGGATCTACTCATTGAAGAGAGACGACGTCGTTCGGGGGCTGATAGTGGGTTAAGACCGGGTAGGGGATTGGATCGGGTCATGTTGACGGGTTTAGAGGAGGGCCTGGATCCGTTGGAGCAATGGGGTTGGACGGTTTAGATCATCCTGCCTGAAACGGCGTCGTTTGGGTAAACGAGCAGTCTGATCAAGACCGTCCGTTTGAATCAGATCAACGGTTCTAACAGGGGTATTGATACGATGTCGTTTGGGGTCCTGCTGGGGCAGCCTGGGTTGGGCTTGGTCTTGCATTGGCTTTGGGCCTCATTTGGGGTCCAAACCGATTCCTTTCCCTTTTTTAATTTCAACAAATTAACCAAAAATTCCTAAAAACAATGCAAATAATTAAAATGAACCTACACACATATTGGGTAACACCTACAACAATAAACACACATATTAGAATTTTTAAAAATGGTTAAATCACAGCCAAGAGTAAAAGCTGCATATTTTTTGTGAATTTTCTCTTAAAACCGGACTACGGCCTGATTACACACGGCGTTCTTATTTTTTGTGTTTTTTGTAAGATTAATTGCAACACGGGCCGAACCACAAATGACTAGCAGCACATGTCCCGTGAAAATTGTACCGCGATGCCATTTATTATTTTTGATTTCTTTTGGAGTGATTGCTCGTGGAGCAAAATCACGTGCTTACACCTGTCTCCTTAGCCATCTGCAATCGAATAGGCTGAGCGAGTCCCTCAATAAACCTCCTCACTCTATGTCTCTCGGTGGGGAGTATAAGAAAAGCATGACGATCCAAATCAACAAACCTCGTCTCATACTGGGTGACAGTCATAGAACCTTGTTGGAGGCGCTCAAACTGCCTCCGATAATCCTCTCTCCGGGTGATAGGGAGAAACCTCTCCAAAAATAGCTGAGAGAACTGATCCCACGTCAGAGCTGGTGACCCAGTTGGTCTAGCTAAACAATAATCTCTCTACAACTTCTTGGTGGAACCTGAAAGACAAAAAGCAGCAAAGTCGACCCCATTGGTCTCTACTACCCCCATGTTCCGCAGAGCCTCGTGACAACTGTCCAAATAATCTTGGGGATCCTCTGAAGATGTGCCGCCATAGGTTGTAGTAAAAAGCTTAGTGAACCTGTCCAGTCTCCACAAGGCATCGGCAGACATAGCTCACCCATCACTGGTCTATGCCACAACACCCGGCAGAACTACCCCAACTAGCTGAGCTACTGGAGTCTGAAACTGCGGAGCCATCTGCTCCGGAGTGCGAGTAGTAGGAGTCTGGCTAGCCTAAGAGACAGCTGGTGCTACAGGGAATATGCCTGCCTACCTGCCTGAGTGACACTCTCCATAAGGCCCACTAGACGGACTAGGGCATCTTGGAGTACTGGGGTGGCGACGAACCCCTCTAGGACCTGAGCTGGCCCTGCCGAAACTGTCTGGGCCGGTACCTCATCCTCAAACTCTACCTGAGGCTCCGCCGCTGGTACTGCTGCTCAAGCTCTAGGTTGAGCCCTACCTCTGCCTCGGCCTCTAACCCCTCGTAGGAGCTGCCACTGGGGGCTCGGGCTGTTGGTCAGCTGATGAAGCGGTACGTATTCTCACCATCTGTGAAAGAATAGAGTGGAAGTTCAATTAGCATTGAGAAATCAAGTCGCACGACAAAAAGAGAATAGATGTGAAATTTTCCTAAACTCTATATCCTCTGGAAGATAAGCACAGACGTCTCCGTACCGATCCCCCACACTCTACCTAACTTGTTCGTGAATTGTGAGACCTAGGCAACCTATAGCTCTAATACCAACTTGTCACGACCCGGATTTCCCACCTTCGAAATAGTGATGGCGCCTACTCATGAAAGCTAGGCAAGCCAACAATTACAGTTTTACTACCATTATTATTAATTCAAACAGGAATGGATATTAGTTAAAACAAGATAATTAAGAAATGCGGAAATGATATAACAGTGCCACAACTCAAGTACATAACTACCCCATAGATTTGGTATCACAATCCATGAGCAACTAAGATTTACTACAAATATAAGTCTGAAAGAAGTACAACTCTTCTTGAAATAGAAGAGACAACAGAAAACTAAAGCGGGGAAAGGGGGACTTCAGGCTCTAGGAACGCCAGCAGATCTACCTCGGTCTCTTTGGACTGAAGGCAGCTACCTCAAGCTACTCACAAGGTCCGACACCGAAATCTGCACAAAAAGTGCAGAGTGCAGTATCAGTATAACCGACCCCATGTACTGGTACGTGTTGAGCCTAACCTCGGCGAAGTAGTGACGAGGCTAGGACACGACAACCATATAAACCTGTGCAGTTAGATCATATACGAACAGAACAATAATAACAGGAAATAACAGATAATGATGGGAAAGGGAACATGTTGCAGGGAATATCAAATTCTAACAATAATTCAATAGAGAAGCATAATGAACACCATATTTGTATCAACAAGAATAATGAAACAATAACACGTGCACGGCGTTACCCTTCATACTTTTACTCTCGTTCTCACCATAAGAAACAACAGAAATGGCACGACATCACCCTTCATGCATTAACTCTCATAATCGTGGCACAACATCACCCTTCGTGCATTAACACTCACTCACAATATCATGCACGACATCACCCTTCGTGTTATACACTCTTCCGCACCCAAACAATAGAAACAATACATCCTGGCAAGGGAATCAACAATATAAACAAATACATCCCGATAAGGGATTTAGCTATAACCAATCTCATTCCAACAGTTACTTCACAAAATAAATCTCAACTTGAGCCAATATTCAACAATAGTCAATTACCAAGAAATTTTCATAAGTCTTGTTCAACATTGATAATCATCAATTTAAGCATGGACGACACATAATAAGAGTCACAACAATCATGGTATAAGACTCACGGGCATGCTCGACACCAACGTATAGATACTCATCATCACACCTATACGCCGTATTCAACACTAACACGTAGCAAATAAGGCCACAACACTTATTCCCTCAAGCTAAAGTTAGACCAAACACTTACCTTAATTCCACGCACAAAATCACGCCTCAATTACCGCTTTACCTCTCGATTCCACTTCCAATCCGCTTGAATCTAATCATAATTTACTTAATAACATCAATAAATGCTAAACAAACCAATTCTAATGCATGAATATAGATTTCCCAAGGTTTTCCCCAAAAAGTAAAAAACCGACCCCGGGCGTGCTTAATCAAAACTAGAAGTTCGAATCAAAACCCGATTACTCATTCACCCACGAACTCAAATATGCAATTGGTTTTGAAATCCTATCTCAAATTGAGGTCCAAATCCCCAAAATTCGAAAATCCAAATTTCTACCCAAGAACACCCAATTAATTTCCCATGAAAAATCCTAGATTTTGAAGTGAAATCACGTATAAAGATGAAATATATTGAAGAAAAAGAGTTAAGATTCATTTACCTATGGTTTGGGGAAGAACTTGCTCTAGGAAAATCACCCTTTGGAGTTTAGGTTTTGAAATTTTGAAGAATGAAGTGAAAATCCCGTCTAAAATCTCACTTAACAGGCTGCAGATGTCGCAATTGCGACTGGATACGAAGCTCGCAAATGCGAGAAAGGCATCGCAATTGCGAACCTTCCGCATTTCTGCTGCTATCGCAAATGCGACCTTTTGGTCGCAAATGTGAAGATTCCCCCTGCCCTGTTGACTTCACAAATGCGAACTTATGCTGGCTAGGGCTTCTTTGCAATTGCGATAAAGCCCCTCGCAATTGCCAAGCCTGATAGGCTCGCAATTGCAAAGCCTGACCTCACAATTGCGAAATCAGAGCCTGCAACAAATACCAGATAAAATCAGAAATTTTCTAAGTCCAAACTAACTCCGTGGCCTATCCAAAACTCACCCGAGCCCTCGGGGCTCCAAACCAAACATGCACACTAGTCTAAAATCACCATACGGGCTTGCTCGTGTGATCAAATCATCCAAATAACATCAACAACTATGGATTTAACCTTAAACTCATGATTTTCCTCAAGAACACTTCAAATTTACTATTTTCACAACCGGATGTCCGAATCATGTCAAATCAACTCCGATTATTACCAAATTTCACAGATACAACTTAAATATTATATTAAACCTGTAACATGCTCTAGAACCAAAATACGGGCCCGATACCATCAAGATTACACACCATTTCATTTCCAAAAGTCCTTATATTTTTAACCCTCAAGGGTTGGCCTGGTGGCAATTGACTTGAACCTTGGGTTTGCTCCCTTTCAAGGTCTCAAGTTCGAAACCCACTAGGTGCAAACAATTTCTGAGGGCCATCGGATTAGGTAAAACCTGAATTAACCATGGTGCACTTGCAGGAAACTCCTTGCCGAGGGCCTGTGCACCCCCGGGAATAGTCGGGGCTCGTAGAGACTCGGACACCCGGTGCAAATCAAAAAAAAGTCCTTATATTTTCCAGCAAACAATTTTCTTAAAAAATTCTTTTCTCGAGCTAGGGACCTCGGAATTCGATTCCGGGCATACGCCCAAGTCCCATATTTTACTACGGACCCTACGAGACCGTCAAATCACGGGTCCGGGTACGTTTACCAAAAATATTGACCGAAGTCAACTTTAATCAATTTTTAAAGGCCAAATTCAATATTTTTCTTAAATTTCATATAGAATCTTTCCGGAAACGCGCCCGGACTGCGCACGCAAATTGAGAAGAAAGAAAATGAGGTTTTCAAGGCCTCGAAACCCGGATTCGAATTCTAAAATAAAAGATGATCCTTTGGGTCATCACACATTGGATGCTTCGAGCAAAGACCTTGCAGTATGGAATCCAGTGATCGAGAGAGTAGAGAAGCGGCTAGTGGGATGGTAAAAGAGGTATTTATCGAAAGGAGGGAAGGAAGTGTTGATCAAAAGTTCTCTTTCTAGCATACCTACATATTTTATGTCAATCCTGAAGGCTCATGGTGAAGTGATTGAAAGATTGAAAGGCTCCAACGGAACTTTTTGTTGGACACAATGGAAGGTACAAAAAAGTATCAGTTAGTGAATTGGAGAGTTGTCACATCTCCAAAGTCCAAAGGAATGGGGAGGACCCGGAGGAAAGACCTTAAGGTTTTCAACAAAGATATGCTAGGAAAGTGGATATGGAGATTTAGGGTGGAGAAGAATGCACTCTAGAGGAAAGTGGTAGCGGAAAAATATGGTGTTATGGAAGGGGGATGGTGGACCAGAAATATCACAGTACTGTGCAGGAATGTTATGAAGGGGTGGGAAGACTTTAGTAGACATATTTCTTTTAAGGTGGGAGATGGAAGGAGGATTAGTTTTTGGGCGCAGAAGTGATGTGGGGAAAATGAGTTGGAAGGAAGCCTTCCCTAACTTACATAGAGTATCTTTCCAAACATAGATGACAGTTCAACAAATTTGTAGGTCTCACGAGGGGTAAGTTCATTGGGATTTGAGATTTATGAGGAACCTACAGTTTGGGAACGGAAGAATTTCACAATTTGGTTGAGATTTTATATGGGTAGGATACGCCAAACTATATATTGGATGTTTGGAGGTGGCGAGAGAGTAAAGATGGAATATTTACTAACAAATCTTGCTACAAGAGGCTATTAGGGAGAGAAGAACATATGTTCCCTCATTGCTCTATTCGGATTCCTAGATCACCAAGAAAAGTATGTTTCTTCGCATGATTGGCGGCAAGGGGAATGATATTGATAGGGGAAAATCTGAGAAAGAGTAGGATCACCTATGTTATTTGGTGTTTCATGTGCTAAATTAGCGGGCGAAGATGTAGATCTTCTCTTATTGCATTGTCAAGTGGCTATCGTTTGTGGACGGTGGTCCTTAATTTGTTTGGGATTTTATGTGTGATGCCGAGCATAGTGAAGCAGGCTTGCATAGTTGGACTCATATGAGGGGAAAGAGAAGTCCAAGGGAATGGAGTGTTGCCCGCTTAGCAATAATGTGTGCTATTTGGAAACAGAGAAATAGGAGGGCATTTGAAGGAGTGGAACAAGACTTTGTAAACTGCAAAATAGTCGTTGTTTCTAGTTTCTTTTTGGAGCATTCATGGGGTCCTTATTTGTTTAGAGGATTGCGCTTCTTTTGTTGAGAACCACATTTTAGTGTTGGTTCTCTCTTTTTGCTATACCGCGTGTATACAGGGTTTTCCCCTAATTGTTAATAAAATTATTTACCTTATAAAAAGAAAGCTCTCTTTTTTTTCCATGTAATTGTCAATTGCTTATCTTGGCTTTCATGGCATGATCCGAAATATTTACTGTACTGAGGTTGTAATCCTATTCATCTGGAAGATATTTATTATTGCTTGCTGTTACTCATAAAAGACATGTGAGTAATGTGCGGAACAATCTTGACTTCTTTTGTTGACATGTTATGAGCCATAATAGAACTTGGAGTAGTCTTTGCGGGTAGTAGGCCCCTGTGACAGTTTGGACCAAGTGTATCACCATTTCGTATAATAAGGTCTCGCCGAGAATAACTTGAGAATGTTTTGCTGCAGGCAGTAACTATTAGCACAAATGCATGGACTGATGCAGGGCATGCTGTAAATCAAGTGTATGACATGCTTTACATGATGGGGCGTGACGACATTGCTGTTGGTGTGGGAGGAGAAGGAGGAGTACTTCCCAATGGTACCATTCTGCCAAATGTTGGTGGATATCTCCCTATGATTGATCAGGTGAAGAAAAGTTTTCTGTTCTCGACTTTTTTCTTTAAAGTTAAAAATAATTTATAGTGATGTAAACAATCTGTTTAACAATGCATCTCCAAATTATTTACCTTTTTTTGGAATGTGCTTCTAACATCTCACTGTTTTCTGCAGGGAAATGGTACAGCTGGATGTTGTAGATATAGACAAGCTATTCCTGTGGGTCTCGGAGGACGTCTGGACATTGACTCAAACTATGGGTTTCGGCGGAGCTTCCTTCCACAGGTACTATTTTGCATTGTTGCTTGAACGCAAATAAAATCCTATTTTGTGGACTGCAGGATAACTTGTAATGCTGTCTTTTTTATATCTATCAAACTGCTGATCTTATGGAACTTGTAAACAGGGCAAGAGAATGTATTCACCTCTTCGACAGCCAACAACTCAGCAAGTAATGATTGAAACAGTTTCAGCTGGCCCCACAGTAGTCTTTCTTGTCGGATCACATACTAATTTTGCTTTGTTTCTTTTAAGTTATCCGCGTTTAAAGAAAAATATTGAGCACATTTACATTATGGGGGGTGGAATAAGGTCAAAGAATCCTACTGGTTGCTGTCCAGACAATGCCAGTTCCTCTTGCCAACCTCAGCAATGTGGTAACCATGGCAATTTGTTTACAGATTACACCAGCAATCCTTATGCAGAATTCAATATATATATGGATCCTTTTGCTGCATATCAGGTATTAAATTTATCCATATGTATTTAGTTTTGCACTCCTTTGTTCTTATATTTGTGGCCATATCTCTTGCTAATCTTAGTGATCAGGAGCTGTCACCATTATGTTATCTTGCAGGTTATTCATTCGGGTATTCCAATTACCATTGTCCCATTGGATGCTACAAACACCATTCTTGTAAATCAAAACTTTTTCGAGACCTTTGAGAAGAATCAGCATACCTATGAAGCACAATACTGTTTCAAGTCCCTGAAAATGGTTCATGATACATGGTTTAATGACCAATTTTACAGGGTAACGGTCCAGGAATACAGAACTTAAAATTCTTTGTTGGTACTAAATACATTAGTTTGATTACTGAGGAGAATGTTCTATGCGCAGAGTTTTTTTATGTGGGACTCATTTATGTCCGGTATAGCTGCTTCAATCATGCGTAAACGACATAACCACCAAGGAGAAAATGAATTTGCTGAAATGGAGTATATCAATGTTACTGTGGTTACTTCAAATAAACCATATGGTATATCTGATGGGTCAAATCCATTTTTTGATGGTAGTAAAACTCCAAGGTTCAACTTAGAAAGAAATGGAGTTCACAGCGGCCATGTTCAGACTAGACTTCGTGATCCTTTTTTCATAGTAAAGAATGGGAGGGGCAGGTGCCAGGTGATTGATTGACTCTATCTGAAGTATGATTTCCTTTTCTCATCTTAGTAACAGATAATTTGTTGTAGCTGCGAAAAAGTTTCGTCCTTCTTGTCCTTCAGTGATATAATATGTCATCGTAAATTATGTCAAATATTTTTCTTCTCTTACCAAAAAAGTACGATAATTTTGTTTTGTATTAACTAGTATGAGATATGAGATAATGGTGTTTCTTCTTTTCCTTTATGTTCTTGCATCAGTATTCTTTTCTTACACCTTTCTGTATTTCATACTTGTTCTAAGTTGATGCTAATTATCAGGACGGTTATACAAAAGAAGTTATTGGACCAGGAGTGCCTGTTCTTGTTGCTGTAAGAGTAAAACCTAATCGAAATGCTAGCAGTGTTTTAGGTAGAGAGTTCTATGTCAGCTTTCTGGATGTAAGTTATAAAACTAATTTCTCAGTCTAATATAATTTCGGTCAAATCTTTGTTTACCTGTGATTTAGGCTTCTACATGCCTCTTTGTCAGTCAGACTGAGTTGATGTTTGCTTGTGATTTTTGCATTATAGTTTTAACATATTAAGCAGACCTAGAAACTAATGCTATATTTCTTGTGGTTGCAGGTCTTAAACCAAGCAGAACACGCCGGAAGATTCAATTTTACAACACAATTTCCTTATTACAGAGAAGTATTTTACAAACCGGACTACAGGGGAAAGCATTTTGGGAAGAATCTTGTGTTTGATATGGATATGAGCGCTGGAGACTTTCTAGCTCTCTTTTATCTACTCAAATTACCTGTAGAAGATATCAATCTCAAAGTAAATGGCCTTCCATAAGTTCTGTTCCATCCGTTTTTAAGCTTGTCTTCTATTGTCAATGAGATCCTCAACCAAAAATGTTAAGAATTTAGTTCTTGATCAGACATCAGTTGTAGTTACAGTAAGTTTCTTCAATCACTAAGTGTCACTTTATGTGTAACTTTTTATCCAAAACTACATTCCCTCAATTCTGTTCATCCTTGGGATAAAACTGATGAATTGTTAGCAACCTATTGCAGAAACAGAGTGGAACCTAATGTGAGTTTAATATTATCATAATGTTATGAAGTAATGCCTTTCGATGTGCAATATCTTCTTTCATTCAGGCTATAATTGTGAGTCAGACTGGATGGGCAAATGCTGCAACAATTGATTCTGTATATGATTTGCTTCATATGATGGGCCGTGATGACATTCTTGTGGGCCTTGGAGATGGATTCGCACTGAACCAGTCTGATACTGTTTTCTTTGCCGTTGGAGACTGCAGATACAACAAGGTCATCCCACAAGGTAGTGGTGGATATCTCGACTCAGACACTCTGTATGGTTTTGCTCGTTCTTTACCTCGAAGTCCTAGGAGGTACATTCTCTAGTCTGAATCTGCCTATAGTAAATCCATGTAGAAAAATGTAAACTTTGCCAAGCAATGGCATTTCATGTTATTCATCTTAGCAACTTACTTCCACATGTTCTTTTGTGCACTGTACAAATTTGCTGATATATCAGCTTGATCTAAATAATTTCAGATACACAGCAGAAAATTCTGCAAAATTTGGAGCTCCCCGAGATACTGATCATCCTGAACTCAGACAACCTCTAGCATCGGAAGTATTGGAGTCAGTGGTGAAATCACTCGATCCAGGATCGAAAATTTCTATTTTAGCCAGTGGCTCATTGACTAATATAGTAAAGATCGTTTTGGAAGGCAAGAAAACAAGCAAGGGTATACAGGCAAGTGGTTCCTTTATTATTGTGGTCATTTAGGAAAGAATTCAGACAATATTCTTCAGTTAGGATCTAATCGTAGTATACACATTCTGAGCCGATTTTGAGAATTTTGGAGCGGACACTTCTCTAGGCCTCGGTAAGTTTAGTCCTCCCATAAGTAAAACTTCCTCTGTCAGTCAACTCTCTCAATTTTCATTTGAACATATTAAGTTATCCTTTAGCTTAGTTCATTTGTGGTTGATCTCTACGTAAATCCTTGTCATATTAATGACCGTGTTTTTGTTTATGGTTTGAGTACTTGAGATATCCATCAAAGACATTTTGATTAATGCGAAAGGTATTATCTTCTGAATTTTGATGCAGGATATATTAATTGTCGGGGGACACATCAATCATGATAACACGGAGAAGGGAAATGTCATTAATGTTCCTTCTAATATATTTGCGGAAATGAATATGTTTCTTGACCCTTTGGCTGCAAAGACAGTTTTGAGTTCTGTACATAGTATCATTCTCATTCCACTTGGCATACAACGAAAAGTCAGTGCATTCCATCAATTCTTGGAAGACTCTACACGACAAGGACACCTGAAGCATTATTTGTGAGGCGCTTGATGTCAAGGTTATATCGCTTGCAGAAGTTACACAACGTCTACCAGCATGTGGTATATAATTCTCATTCCCATTGTAGTTTCCCTGTCACCTGGTTTTTTGTTGTATATTCCAGCAGTTTGTTTTGGTATATTCATATCAGAGGTATATCGTTGTAATAATTGTCTGCACCGTGTAGTTTACCATATTCTGCTTCTTGATGTTTTTCTGCTTAATAACAGTCATAATGTTTCAGGATATGTTTGTTGGTGAGATCCTTGGAGCAGTAGTAGCTGGAGATCTCTCTGCACTAAAATCAACCTTTGAAGTCAAGAAGTTGAAAGTCAGTGCTACAGGAGCTGAATCTGAAGATGGTGAAATAATTATGGACAAGGAGTATGGAAAAGCAGTAAAAGTATTGGAAAATCTGGATCCATCAGCTTATTACAATCTTTTTGCAAAACGACTTGGGGATGAAAAGCAGTCCGCTGTAATTGGAAGCTTCAATGAGCAGAGAAGAATTTGGAGTGTACCATCTGTCTAAACCTTGGTCGGCAACTTAATATAAATGGGACTTATCGGTGACATAAATCGGATTCATGAAACCTTAGCACTATTTAGTTTGTTTAGAGAGAGGTCAAGATTTGTGGAGACGTTAAGTATTAGGATCCAGAGGAGATATTTCCATATAATGTGTTTGGATAGTGAATTTAGAAAAACAAAAACTTCCTAGCATCTTTCAACAACTTCCACTCATCCTTCTTCAGTTTGAGATACGGCTCCACTGGAATGGCCTTTTCTGTAAACTCTTTTTTCTTGAATAAACCACTCCTAATTGTACAGTGAGTATAATTGCTAGAAAATGAAAATGGATAACTGGAAATGCCCCCAAAAGAAGAGGAGGCCACTGCTAAAGTTACAGGCCTGGTTGTATCTATGACCATCCAGCTAAAACAAGGGAATGCTCAAGCCCAGTGGTTTGCAGCCACAAACGATTCCATTCTATTTGAAGCGCTTATGAGATTCTCAGAAGAAGGAAAACAGAGTTCCTTGGTTTAAATTGGGCGGTGAAAGAGTAATATACCATGCTATAACTGCATCTAATCATCATCAGTACTAGTATGCACCAGCAGGACAGTGTTCCAAACACATTCAGAATACTGACTGAAGTTATAGAAATCTTCCAAGAGCTGTGCATCCCTGGGTGCATATGATTTGTTATTCCTACATTGTATAAATATATACAGTTGCTATGGTGGTAATAAATCAAGCAATATTGTTTGGCATTTTCATATTTGATGTAAACTAAGAGTACACCAAACTGTATAGAGAACCATATTCCCTATCAGTTCTCACAGTAAGCAACAGACCGTAAAACTAAACAATATAGGGAACCAAGTTCTCTATCTGTTCCCACGGTAAATCGGCAGTAAATAAAGAACACGCGATATTTACGTGGAAAACTTCTTTGCTCAAGGGATTAAAAACTACGGCCTACCCTAGTAGGATTTCAACTCCATTAAACCAAACAAACTTCAGATTACAATCTATTGCAATCTAGGAATTAAACTTTTAATCACTCACCCCCTACAATAACTATATAGTAAGCCCTTTGCAATAACTCTATTACAAAGCAACAAACCTTGACTAACTCTAGTCAAGAAACTAAACCAAACAGTGGTTTAAATTTGTCCTACAAAAACACTTCTTGAAAGTAGTGTAAGATTACAAATAAAGAACAAAATAACAATGTAACGACCCGGCGGGTCGTTTCGAGAGTTGTAGCCCCGTTCCCCCATTTTCTGCCCTTTTTGTGCTCTACAGCTATTATATGACTTAACGGGTTGGTTGGTTCGGTTCGGAAAGATTTCAAAGCGAATTGAGACACTTAGTCTCTTAATTGAAAGTTTAAGTTGGAAAAGTTGACCGGATGTTGACTTATGTGTAAACGATCTCGGATTTAAATTTTGATGGTTCTATTAGCTCCGTTAGGTGATTTCGGGCTCAGGAGCATGTCCGGATTGTGATTTGGAGGTCCGTAGTAGAATTATGCTTGAAATTACGGAAGTTGAATTTTGGAAAGTTTGACTGAGAGTGGACTTTTTGATATCAGGGTCAGATTGGATTTCCAGAAGTTGGAGTACGTTCGTGGTATCATTTATGACTTGTGTGCAAAATTTGAGGTCAATCGGACGTGCTTTGATGGGTTTCGACGTCGTTTATTGAATTTGGAAATTTCAAAGTTCATTAGGCTTGAATCCGTGTGTAATTCGTATTTTTGATGTTGTTTGAGGTGATTTGAAGATTCGGCTAAGTTCGTATGATGTTTTAAGACATGATGGTATATTTGGTCGAGGTCCCGGGGGCCTCGGGTTGATTTTGGGTGATTAACGGATCAAGTTTTGAAGTTGTAAGCTTGCTGAACATTTTCCAATGCTGGTGTAATCGCCTATGTGGAGTGGGAACAGCAGGTGCGAGCTCGCAGAAGAGGGAAGTAAGCCGCAAAAGCGGCCAAGGAAGTGAGGCAGCAGAAGGTTGCAGGTACGATTGTTTTCCCGCCCCTGTGTGACCGCAGATGCGACAGAAGGACCGCAGAAGAGGATTTGGCCTTGTAGCTTGACTATGCAGAAACGAAGATTTGTCTCGCAGAAGCGAGTCCGCAGGAGCGGAAATTTGGACGCAGGAGCAGAATTAGCCGCAGAAGCGGGCTCTGAGGCGCACCTGCGAGACCGCAGAAGCGGCTAAGTTGCCACATGTGCGGAAAGCCTGGGCAGAAATTATAAATACGAGGGTGAGATTTTTCACCATCTCTATCATTTTGAGCTCGGATTTTGGAGGTTTTGAGCGAATTTTCAAGAGGGATTCTTGAGGTAAGCTCTTTGTGTTTATTTTTCTTCAATAATTATGTTTCCCCACTAATTTTCTATCTACTTGGTGCGTTCTTGAGGTGAAATTTGGGGGTTTGAGGCGAGGGATTTGGGGAGTGAATTTTGGGGATTTGAATGACCATTTGGTGTCGGATTTTGGTAAATTTGGTATGGTTAGACTTGGGAGTGAATGGGCTTTCGGATTTTGTGACTTTTGTCGGATTTCAAGATGTGTGCCCGGGGACCAGGTTTTAGCCGATTTCGGATTTTTGTTATAATTTTGTATTTTTCTTGTGGAATTGATTCCTTTAGCCCGTATTGATTGTAATGTACAGTTTGTGGCTAGATTCGGGATTTTTGGAGGCCGACTTGCGAGGCAAAAGAAGTATTGGAGTAGAGTCTTGGCTCAGATTGAGGTAAGTAACAGTTTTAAATATGGTTCTGAGGGTATGAAACCCCAAATTTATGCGTTATGTGATTGTTTTGGAGGTGACACACATGCTAGGTGACGGGCGTGTGGACGTGCACCGTGAGAATTGTGACTTGGTCCATTCCGTGAGACTGAAAAGTTGAATAAACTTGTTGTTAGCTATATGATCTCCGTGTGTTATAGAAATTTGACCGTAAATCATGTTAGAAATCATGTTTAGGTTATGTGTTGGTATTATAGGGGCCCACATAGGCCGTGATACCTGTTGAATTACTTGCTAATTGCTATTTGTACTCAGTTGTAGTCTTATATGCATATTTTACCTCAGTCTCTGCTATTCCTTGTTGATACGTTATATCATTTCTATTTTGGGCTAATTTCCATGATTACTGAGAGCCCGTGAGACTAGAGAGGTTGATGACTGAGTGAGGCTGAGGGCCTGATAGTGAGATATTGATACCATAACACGTGAGTTGTTCGTGGATCCAGATATTTATACTGTATCACTTGAGTTGCACGTGCGGATCCTGATATGATACTATAGCACGTGAGTTGTCTGTGTAGATCCTGATATGATATTATATCACGTGAGTTGTCCGTGCAGATTATAGCGCTTGGGCTGTAGGAGCCCCTACAGAGTCTGTACACCCCCAGTGAGTGCAGGTACCTATTGAGTGTGAGTGTTGAGAGCTAAGAGCCGAGTGATTGAGCTATTGAGAAAGATTGAGTGACTGTTGCCCTGAGAGACTGTACTTGCTTTCATTGTTGTTGTACTTAGCTTCTATATGTCACTGTTTGAAACTCCTGAGAGATTTTATATCCAATTTTTACTTGAACTTGACAATGTATAAACTGATTTGACTTAAATTGCCGGATTTGAAAGCATGTCTACTTTCTTGTTGAGATTGTTGAAAATGAACTATAACTATGTAGCTCGTTATTATCTTTGAGTTCCTTATTTATTATTGTTACTTACTGAGTTGGTTATACTCACACTACACCATGTACTTCGTGTGCAGATCCAGGTATTTTCGAACACGATGGGCGTTGATATCGTGCACGGTTGATCTACGGAGATTTACGTGATAGCTGCCCGACGTCCGCAGTCCTTGTTTCTTCTTCCTTATATTTCTTTATTTGTACTTTGATACAGACTCTCATAGACATTTCTTTCTAGACTGGTTGTATAGATTCTCATGAGCTCAGTGACACCCTGATTTGAGAGTTATGTTTCCGCACTTGTGTTTGGGTTGTTACCCTGTTTTTTGTTATGAAAACTCTGGATATTCAAAAATTCTTAATTTATTATCTGTTAAATGTTGGAAGTATTTTGGAAATGTCGGCTTGCCTAGTACCATGATAGGCGCCATCACGATGGATTAGAATTTGGGTCGTGACAAACAGACTCAACAAACCTAAGGACTTAAGATATCTTCAATCTCTGGATCTGGTCCTTGGGGTTGTAGCAGCTTTGTTCTTGAAAGAGGTGGTAGCTAACACTTGAGAGAGAAAAATCAATTTTAGGTTTTGCAAGTGTTATAAAATAAAATCCCTTGCCTCATATTGGTAATATGTATGTGTGAGGTTATCAAGGATGATGCAATAAAGTGTCCTTAGTTTGGCCTTAGCAAGCAACAGATGTGCTGCTGTACTATTGCCAGACGGTACAGTGCAGTAGCTTTTACAACTGCCGAGTTGACTGCATGGCAACCAGGGGAACTAATCCCTATATGTTTCCTCTACTGTTCCCTTATCTGATTTCATTGAGAATTGAACCAAATATCTGACTAGTTATTCTGAACGCAAGGGAACTAATAGTATCATGTTCCTTATCTGGTTCTCTCATGGAGTTTGTCAAATTATCAAAACAAAAGATGCATAACTTATTCTTTTCTGATGGTGACAAACTTAGAATTGATATTCCCCCTGAGAACAAGATCTCCACATTGTTTCCCCTATGAATCAACCATATTCCCCCGAGAACCTTTTTTATCCCTTTCAATTTTCATTGTGCGACGACCAAGGGAACTGATACCTATCTGGTTTCTCGAGAACGTTTGGCAATTCATTAAAACACGAAATAGCATAACTTATCAATTTCTCCCTTTTGAATAATGACAAACCCAAAATTGATATTCCCCTTTAGAACCAGATTCCTTACATGTACTGATCATATCTAGTCCCTATCTGGTTCCTCGAGAAATGTTTGGCAAATCATCAAGATACGAAATAGCATAACTTATTAATTTTTTCCTTTTTGATGATGACAAACCCAAAATTGATATTCCCCCTGAGAACCAGATTCCTTACATATTTCCCGTACGGATCAGACCTATAATCGACATGTTAACAATAATGTTCCCCCTGAGAAGTAGGCCTATCTTTCATGCACAATACATCATATCAATTCAATTCTGTTCCTCCCCTTGTTGACACCTATGTAACTTTCCCCTTTTGGCATTATTGAAAAAAAATTAGACAAGTAAATGCAAAAAGAAGTCCAACAAAGTTAATGCATGTCACTTGTGTGCACACAACATTGCTAAAAATAGAACACAAGAGTATAACATACGTTAATAGATGACGATGCTCATTAAGTTACAAAAAGAAGAAACATTGTATCAGTACCATAATTACCAACATACACAAGTCAAACAAAACTAGAGTACCACATTCGAAAGGAAAGGACAACAAAAAGACACAGTAGGATTAAACATGAGCTGGCAAAGAGGTAATATAGGGGATACTGGATGGAGAGGGGAAGGACTAGAAAGCAATGGCTTTGAGGAGGCTGTCCATGCAAGCATCAATAGCACTTTGATCGTTGATTAGCTGCTCTTTTAGGGGACACTGCTCTTTTCAGCTTTCATACGGGCAAGATCTTCTCCCTAGGTATTGCTGGAACTAGGTTCCTCATTGTTACTTGGCCTCTTTCTGAGAGGCTTCTTTTTCTCAATAGAGTTCTTCTTCTCAACCTCTTGCTCACAACCAACTTCAGCAACCTTTGCAGATAGAACCTTCTTTTGTTTCACAGAGACTACTTTCTTAGATGATTTTTTGAAAAGAGGACGCGGAGTACTCGGACGAGCAAAAATTGCCTGCTTTATCTTTGCGCGAAAACCCTGCGTGTCTTCGGGCAAAGAGGGGCAGCTGTAAGCACGTGATTTTTGCTTCACGGGAATTACTCCAAAAGAAAAGAAAATCAAAAATATATGCATAAGTGTTTCTTGTCATTGGTTGATTTTTATTAAATGTTAATCTGTGAGTGTATAATTTTACTTTGTTTTATTTAGGAGTTTTGTGTTTAAATTAAAATAAAAAAAAAAGCAAAAGAAAATGAGGATACTCGGATTGGGCCAAAAGTTAAAACAATAGGCCCAAACCATGTCCACCATCCGGTCCAAACCAGGCCTGCCCAGGCACGTCCCGAAAACGACGCCGTATAAGGCGTCTAATCTGAGCCATCCGTCCAGGCCAATCCAACGGCCCAGGATTCCTTTTCAGTAACCCATTTCCAAACCCGACCCGGTAACCAGTTCGAACCGACCCCCCAACCAAGGCCAAACGGTGTCGTTCCGTATTAAGTGAAAGATCCTGGCCATCAATCTCGATTCATCCAACGGCCAGAATCTAATTACCTGTTACATATATAAGCCTAACCCTTTACCTAGCCTCAACTATTTCCCCAATTTTGATTGCTTCCGAGAAGGATTTGCCAACTGCGGACATCATGTTTTGAAAATAATCTAGCTCTTGTTCCTGAATGACAGTGATTAGCTCGTGGTCATCGATAGGTGGCTTAACTCTAGCCGCTTGCTCTCTCTATTTAATGGCATATTCCCTGAAACTTTCAGTTAGTTTCTTCTTCAAGTTTAAAAGGAAATTGCTATCTGGGGCGATGTCGATGTTGTATTGGAACTGTTTAACAAAGGCCTGGGCCATGTCATCCCAGACATGCCAGAAAGATGTGTCTTCATCCATAAACTATTCGGAGGCTACTCCCATAAGGCTTTCCCCAAAATAGGCCATTAGTAATTCTTCCTTTCCTCCCGCACCTCTTAGTTGATTGCAATACCTTTTCAGGTGGGCTATGGGATATCCATGTCCATCATACTTTTCAAATTTGGGAATCTTGAAACCAAGTGGCAAACGAACATCGTGGAACATACATAGATCTTTGAAGGCAATACTCTTTTGACCTGCCAACCCTTGCATGTTTTTCAACAGTTGTTCTAAGTTTTTCATTCTTTGGGTTATTTCTTCCTGTTCCATCTTTCGAGCAGGTTTCTCAATCTTTGCAAGAAGATCAAATAGGTACGAGTGTTACTCAGGAGAGTGGTACTGTTCTTGCTGGGTAGCAAATTGTGACTCTTGAGTTTTCCTCTGCACCACCGTCGACTGTGGGATAGTGAAGACGGGCATAACAATAGTGGTTTTCTTATTGGTTGTCGATGGCACACTTTGGAAGCGCGCAACAAAAGTTCCAACTGTGACCGTACAGTTGGGATAAATACTGAACCTAGGTGGATAGGATTGATCAGACAATGAGACCTGAGTGGTAGTAGTCGAGATGGGTGTGAACTCTGGGAAACCATGAATAGAAAAAGGCGGTCCTTGGCCATTGGCCCATGCTTGACACATTTCAGTCATTTGCTGCTTTAGTACTCTATTTTCCTCAACCACAGTAGACTCTTGTTGAACCCTCTGACCTTGAGTATCTTAAGCACCCATAACAGCTTCGATGTCAGTTGTCAATGGAATTTTCCCCTTAGATCTTGTGTTTCCAACTTACCACAAACCGGCCACCTCAAACTTTCTTTACAATTCAAAACAAGAGACACGTTAGAATGGACTCAGTCAATTATTATCAAGGTTTTTTTCCTTTTTTTAGTCGATCGAACCTGATGTGGGTTGCCTACATATCATGTGAAAACATGAATCAGATCTTTGCGTAGTTTGGGAAGATCAGGAATAAAATAAATAAACTAACTCTTTTTTTGGATTTTGAATTTTTCTTTTTTTATTATTTTTAATTTCCGAGAGAAAGACTTATAAAGAAGAAAGAAAATATTTTTGGATTTCAATTTGTTTGTTTTTTTTAGAATTTTTGAAAATAAAGACTTCTAAAGAAGAAAGAAAATATTTTTTTTGAATTACGGTTTTTTTTCGTTTGGAATTTCGAAAGAAGAAAGAATTTTTTTTTGATTTTCGAACTTTTATTTTGAATTTATGAAAGAAAGAATTCTAAAGAAAAAAGAAAGTATTTTTGTATCTTTACTTTTCTTTTTAATTTTCGAAAGAAAAACTTCTGAAGAAGAATAATATTTTTGGATTTTGAGAAGAAATTAAAAGAATTTTTTTTTTTAGATTTTTAAAAAAAAATTGGAGTCTCAAAAAAGAATTTTCTAAAGAAGGAAGTAAAGGAAAATACTTTTGGATTTTTTTTTGAAAATTGTGGGCCAGAGCCGATGAGGTTTGCCTACGTATCTCACATCCGGTGAGAATCAGACTTGCGTAGTTCGGTCAGTTTTGACATAATCGGAAAATCACGATATTGACTCATTTTGAAATGACTCTTTTTTTAGAAATTCATTTTTCATTTTTTTTCTTTTCAAAAATTTTGACAGAGTTTCGGGATATTTTTCAAATATTGGGGTTTTCAGAACCTGGCAAATTTTCTCTCCTACCTCACTCTTGGTTTTTCTCTTGATTTTATTCCTTAGCCAATAAACAAGCAAGCCGAAGCAAATAAATGCATAAATAGCACGTAAGAAGCATCAGAATGGGCTTTTGTTTTGGGTAAACCTGTCCTAGACGGACCCAACCCCTATATTGAGTCCCCAAAGTCAAATGCACGTGATGCAAACAGACGTTCCTACTAGGGATCCAACATGAGGCTATGTTATTTTAGGTTTAAACCTAGGGGTGTGTTCTAGACATGGCTTACCCAAGCGGACAGCTTGAGCCGAGGCGGGGGCAATGAACCGGGAACACGAAAGTCTACCCAACCTAGTTGCTGATCCAGCCTCGTTATATTTGGTACGACCTCTAACAAAAAAGTAGGCCATGCATATGTGTGCACCATATTTTAGAAGATTCAGAAGGGAGGCGTAAGAGGGCAGTTTATACAGTTCAAATAATAATAAAGCGGTAAATGAGCAGCAATTAGCACATTAGTCCCACAAACACAGTAATATCAATAATAAAGAAAGTCAAGTATATATCACATTACAAGCTCGAATTTTGAACCCTGAACCAGAGATTCTGGGTTCGTTCCCCAGCAGAGTCGCCAGAGCTGTCATATCTTTTTTCCCCGAGGAATAGAGAGTTTTTCCAATTAAAGTGACATTAATCAAAATAGAATTATTTATTAGATTCAGAGTCGCCACTTGGGATAATTATATGGTGTCCCAAGTCACCGATTTATTTTAAATCCCATACAGAGGAAATTTGACTCTGTTTTAAAGTCCACAAAACCAGAAGACCGGGTAAGGAATTTTATTAACCCGGAAGAAGGTGTAAGGAACTCCTTGATTCCGTAGTTTTAGCATGGTCTCTTTACAATCATATACCTAGCTTAATTAACGGATTATTACGTGTTTATGAACCTATGTGCGTTTTACCTTCTACCGCTTTTAATTGCTTGATTATTCGTTATTATGGAATCATCTTGGAACGAGTTACGCGTACATGTACTCTTTTTGTTTAGTGTATCCAGAATCATATCACGCGTACGTGTACACAATTAATAACACTTTATTATTATTAAGATGGTTTGGCCAAAGTCGCGCAAATGCATGCTTTGTCTTTAATTTAGAAAAATCATAACTACGTCACTCAAACATGTACATAATCATGATAATTGATTTATTAATACGTCCCTAAAGCAAACTACGATATTTAAAAGTGACTATTCATTATGGATAATAAGTATTATAGAGTTATTAACATTATCCTTTTTTGTCTGTCACAGTCCAAATGACCTAACCTATTATGGCTCTTCTTTATTATACTATCGTTGCCCATTCCAAAACTATTTTGTCTCAGAGTCTTATTGAAGCTAAGGGCATATGATACAATAAAAAGATCAAAATGAGAAAATATTCACAAGAAAGCTAAGAAAAGAAACTAGTACAACAATTAATAAAAAAGATACTATCCAAGATATATTTACTATTTAAAATAATTGAAAATGAAATGGATCTTTCATAGCTTTATATATGATAGAAATAAACAACCAACATTCTGAGGCATTTAATGAGCTGAATGTATTTCACATTATTTAACAAACTAACAAAGAGAAAGAAAGAGTGATAAGAGATCGAGAAACGGACCTCTGTGAACTCAGAAAATATTGAAACGAAGCTCGATAACGAACTTCGAACAGAGACTAGATGGAGACCTCGACAGAGTCCGACTACTCGACTAATTCTCGCGGGACTGAATGGGTTTTAAATATCTAGTTTCGATACTGTTTGGCGTCAATTTTGACTGATTTTTGTCGAGTTTTTGAGGTGTTTGGCAGCTCCCTATGACAACCTGGATTTTGGGGATTTTTAGGGCTATTTTGAAGGGAGGAAAACTTTGGATGGTGTTGAGGCTGCTGATTTGGTAGTGATGATGGGGAAATTTTAGTTAGGTTTTTAGTGGTTAAAGGTTAGATGGGGTTGGGTAGAGGCTGACTTCAGGTTGTCATAGGGAGCTGCCGTTCTTCTTCATTGAGAAAGAAGATGGAGATCCTCCATTTTTGGAGGTCCAGTCAGTTTTTCCAGTGTGTTTTGTCTCTGTTTTTCCTCTGTATTTGTGTTTTTTTTAAGTTGAGAAAGAAAATATCAAAATCAAAAAGGGGGTTGGGCGTTCTTGGTTTCTTTTTGTTTGTTCCCTTTCTTTGTGCTCTGTTTTCTCTCCAAAATTCCCCCGTCCGTCTCCTTTTCTTTTGCGTGTGTGTGTTTTATATGGGTGAGGATGGTGAATCGAAAGAATATTTTGTGAGTGGGACAGGGGTGAGTAGAGGAGAGTAAGAATAAAAGAAAAAGAGAGTGTATGTTGTGTATTTGCAAAACCTGTTACAAAGTTGGATGGGGAGGAATCTTTGCTAGCTGGCCAATTGTGATTGGTTCTTATTTTTTTGTGATTTGATTTTATTTATTAATTAATAGATGAAAAATAAAATTACTACTCCTAAACTTGAATAGCAAGATAAAATACTAATCACTCATTTACTTATTAAACTAATTTTTTTTTGAAAACCTTTTCTTTATTTGTAAATGAAGATAAAGCTTTTATTAAAAATGTGACCCTCTTTTTTTATATTGTTTTCTATTTTCTTATGTAAAATATATAAAAAGAGAAATAAGAGCTAAAATATGTAGATTAAACTTAAAATATATTTACATACTAAAAAGTAATAAAAAATTAGGTGCTCACGCCCTCTTCTACTGGTAATGCATTAATGGATACTGAAGGTGAGATAGATGGAATTTCTTTACATGTTGGTGCTATGAAAAGTTTAGTGGGAGGTTCTTTGACCAATGATGTTGTTGTTGGGACTCAAGGGGAAGAACGAAGAAATGGGGACTTGGTGCCTCAAAATGACCAGGCACCGATCAGTACTACATGGGAGCCTACAGAGGGACCTGGTCCCTCTGCCCAAGAGGAGTTCTCTGCTCCTACTTGGGATGAAATTCTAAGCTCTACTAGACAACCCCTAGACAGTGATGATTGGTACCTCTTTTGCTAACCCTATTATAGTCCCTTTGGAGGTTGTGTACCCAGAGATGAAGTTAGTGTTGAAGGGAGATTCTGGTAATAGTGAGGAGGACCTAGATAATCTGTCTGTAGCCTAGTTTATTGATGCTAGTAGTTGTGGGACAACCACAAAAGATTCTATTCCTAACGACCCACCACTAGGCAGCAAAAAACGATTGCTCTTGACAGTGCATTGAAGGAGAATAAGGAGAAGGCTTGTGAAAAGTAGTGTCACACCTCCTTTTTCCGCCCCGTGAGGGTGCAAGGGAGTTTTTTCCAATTAAAGGACAATCGAAACGGGATTTGTTTATTTATTTCAGAGTCGCCACTTGGGAGATTTAGGGTGTCCCAAGTCACCAATTTTAATCCTGAATCGAGAAAAAGAATGATTCCATATTACAGTCTGTGTACCAGAAATCCGGATAAGGAATTCTGTTAACCCGGGAGAAGGTGTTAGGCATTCCCGAGTTCCGTGGTTCTAGCACGGTCGCTCAACTGTTATATTTGGCTTGATTATCTGATTTTATACAAATATGAACTTATGTGTAAATTTTTAACTTTTTACCGCTTTCATAATTATTATCATTATTTTTTACAAGGAATGTGAACATCATTTAAAACATGTCTTTGGATTGCGTCGCATGAAATGCACCCGCGATCCGGAACATATTTTTATTCAATGTTTTAGGATTTGGATTTGGGTCGCATGAAATGCGCACCCGAGTTTAAGAAGGTAAGATTATTAAACTATGCTCCTAAAACGATTAGCATGTTATTATTTCTGGATGAGACCGTGGAACTTTGCTAAGCGGCCGATCCCGAGTTCTAAGTAATTAAAGCATACATTTTTTGTGAGGGCCCTGCAATCTGTGCATTTTATTTGGTGAGGCTCGTCTCATTTTATTTAAAAGGATAAACCTACAGTGACTACATTTCTTCTATTAGGTTTGCCTCTAAAAATAAAAGAAAACTTTCTTACTTATTTACATGCTGAAAAACGTAGCTTATTAATTATTAGTTTACGGTTGATACAAATGGAAAATCGCAACGGAGTTTGTACAAAGAAATATTGCTTTTGTTCTCTATTCTATTATTCAAGGAAAAAATTGAAACATGAGATTAGCGTACAATGATATCGAAGCAGATTATTTTAGGCGAAGAGATTAGACATATTCGGCCTTGTTCATCATACGGACGAGGTTCAGTTAACTACTCCTTACATGCTTGATACTTGAAAACGAGGCATTTGAAACGAACCTATCTAACTTAATGTGATATTACTACATGTTTGACTACACGATTTTTCCTTTTTGCTTTAACCCAGATTGCCTAGTGCATTCGAATTGTGCATTACCAACTGATGAGTTAAGGTGAAGTTAATGTGCTTAATGCATTTTCAATTCAACAGGCCCCATGTGAAACCACTGTTGGCCGATAATCGTTACTATCCAACTAGCTTCTTCCTGATTTATATACAACCACAGATTGCCAGCCTAAATTCCTTATGAACTGAAAACTGTTTTATTACATAGTTTGAAAGCCAGTCTCTACATGTTGAACACACAAATATTCTAAACTACAAGCAGCAGAATAAAGGTAACTGTATTGATGTTTATACTACAAAACTCTTTATGCCCTTATTCAGCTCCAAACTCATCATTACATCAGTGAATTTAGAATGTGTACCTGGATATTAGGACAATAAGAAAGGGAAGAGAAAGAGTATCAGCAGCAGGCAACTAACAGCAGCAACAACTTAGCAGCAACACAACAACAACAACCAGCAACGACTATGCAGCCCACAGATGATCGAGCATCAAACAGACAAATCCCAGAAATAGAGTAGAAGAACAACAGCAGGAAGCCCAGAATATTGAATGTAACAGCACCAGCAGTTTAATAATCACAGACACTTCGGCAAATAACCAACAACAATTGGCCAAGGCAGCTTGGCCAGCTTAAACTCTTATGCTGTTTTCAGACAGTCTTTGTTACAATGTTCTGAGATTTCTTTTTTTTTTTTGTTTCTTTCTTTCAGTTTTTCTAAGAAAACCTTCTCTCAAGACTCCAAAATCCTCCTCCCTTCTAATGGAAGGTCTGCCTCTTTTATAGCCTAACCTCAGCACTATACAGTCTGTTGGACAACTCAGAATTCCCCCCTCCCTGCTATTTTTCCCACTCAGCTATTTAAACTAAACAAAAACTCCCACGAGATTCCCTGACAGCCCCTCTCTATTTGGTTGTTAAAGTGGCCTAATCTCTTATTTATTTAGTAAAGCATGGGCAGCAGGAATATAATCTGACAGCACATGCTGTCCAATTATTTAAATTCCTTAATCAGCTGACCAAGCACATGCTGCCCAAAATCTGAACCAAGTAAACATGCCATCCATTTAAGACCAAAGTCTGAACTGCCATTATAACGCACCCCTAAATGTTTTTTGATTCAAATTGAACAAAATCAATAGGCAACACACTTCAGTTCCTAGTGGAATTCAAATACGATCACAGCAGAACACAAACAACATGAATCAAATTGTTACCATTTAATGGCTGAAACTAATTGACGACATACATTGACTCGACCATATTGATTGTGATACATGACAAGCAATCACCCCAATAAAACAACACAAAACAAAGCGTAACAACGCTCTTGGCAATTTGCAACGATACAGGAAAACAAACGGACATTATTGGTTTGACGAATACCAACTGAATTGAAATAAACACACTACCTCATGAACTTAACATAACAGATTAAACTAAACAAAAGGTCTTGTATAGATGGGGAGACAAACTGATAACAAAAATCCCAGAACTAGACAAACAACTAAACATGCTAACAAATTAATCCGAATAACAAAATGGACGATAAAAGGGACAAATGAACAAACCTGAAAAACTTTAAACATAGCTGAACCCAGGCCCGAGCTTGATTTGTTCGTTTAAAGTCGAACAAATCCTAACCGAGGTGTTCTCGACCAAGAACACTTCGATTAGGGTTTACTAGACTACAAACTTGTCTAAATTCAAACAGACCCCACGAAATCTTTATGTTCTAGGATTTGACTTTTCCAGATTTGGTTTTTTGGGATTTGTGGGTGGATTCGGACCAAACCAAGCATGGTTTGGTCACGAGGGATGTTAGGGGAGTATCTAGTGTGAATCTGGGGTAGATCGGTGTAGATCGAGTTTTGTCTCGAATCTTCCAATGAAGATTCGAGAAGGTGGAGGAGGATTCGAGCCAAGCTGTTGATGGATTTGGATTCAGGGGGTTGAGGTGCATCAGGGGTGTTAAGGGGGTGGTCACCGGCGTCCATGCCGCCGGGATTAGTGGTGAGGGGAAATGAGGCGGCTAGGGTTCCTAATAGGAGATCTGGGTTCGTGTTTGGGGACGACGGAAGGGGGGTGTTCGTATAGGGGGGCTGGGTAAAGGGTTAGGCTTATATATGTAACGGGTAATTAGATCCTGGCCGTTGGATGAATCGAGATTGATGGCCAGGATCTTTCACTTAATACGGAACGACACCGTTTGGCCTTGGTTGGGGGGTCGGTTCGAACTGGTTACCGGGTCGGGTTTGGAAATGGGTTACTGAAAAGGAATCCTGGGCCGTTGGATTGGCCTGGACGGATGGCTCAGATTAGACGCCTTATACGGCGTCGTTTTCGGGACGTGCCTGGGAAGGCCTGGTTTGGACCGGATGGTGGACATGGTTTGGGCCTATTGTTTTAACTTTTGGCCCAATCCGAGTATCCTCATTTTCTTTTGCTTTTTTTTTATTTTAATTTAAACACAAAACTCCTAAATAAAACAAAGTAAAATTATACACTCACAGATTAACATTTAATAAAAATCAACCAATGACAAGAAACACTTATGCATATATTTTTGATTTTCTTTTCTTTTGGAGTAATTCCCGTGAAGCAAAAATCACGTGCTTACAGCTGCCCCTCTTTGCCCGAAGACACGCAGGGTTTTCGCGCAAAGATAAAGCAGGCAATTTTTGCTCGTCCGAGTACTCCGCGTGAAGCATGTTTTGAAAAATATTTGACCGAACCTTTGCTTCAGAGGTTTCCTACATATCCTGGGCTGAACAGGAATCAGGTCAATGTAGTTCGGGAAATTTTGGTAGCTGGGACTACCGTGTGGCTGTAGTGTTTGCTGCTGTTGTGTGCTGCTTACATGCTGCTGTAGGATGTTACCGCTTACCGATCTCCTTGTTACATTGGGATGAAAAGAAAACTAGAAGCTAGGCTGGACTACGGATCATAAGATCTCATCTATCTTCAACTTGTTCTTGTCGCCTTGCTTTCTTGTCAGCTTGCGTTTTTCTCCGATGCTTTTATTTTGTGAACTTGAGGGATGGTACGGGCCTTTTGCTCTTCTAAGTACCAGTTTTCGTCATTTTGCTTGATCCGCTGGGGACATGGCCTTCTTCATTAAGCTTTTCAATGGTTCCTTTGGTGGTACGGCTCTCTTCATTAGATTTTGTTATGCTGGGCATGGTCTAATGTTCACAAGCCGCTTCCTTCAAAACGCGTCCTTTCTTGCTTTTGACGCCTGCACTTGAGTTTGCGACCTTATGCTTCCCGGTGCTGGGGATTTTTATTGTTTCCTTGCTGGGGATTCCTGTTGTAACCTTCTACCTTCCGGTGGGGTTACTGATTTCAAAATCTGCGATATAAAAAGTATTCCCGCATTATACTGGTGGGCGACCTAGAACATAAAGTATTCCCGCATTTTACTGGTGGGCGACCTAGAACATAAAGTATTCCCGCATTTTACTGGTGGGCGACCTAGAACATAAAGTATTCCCGCATTTTACTGGTGGGCGACCTAGAACATAAAGTATTCCCGCATTTTACTGGTGGGCGACCTAGAACATAAAGTATTCCCGCATTTTACTGGTGGGCGACCTAGAACATAAAGTATTCCCGCATTTTACTGGTGGGCGACCTAGAACATAAAGTATTCCCGCATTTTACTGGTGGGCGACCTAGAACATAAAGTATTCCCGCATTTTACTGGTGGGCGACCTAGAACATAAAGTATTCCCGCATTTTACTGGTGGGCGACCTAGAACATAAAGTATTCCCGCATTTTACTGGTGGGCGACCTAGAACATAAAGTATTCCCGCATTTTACTGGTGGGCGACCTAGAACATAAAGTATTCCCGCATTTTACTGGTGGGCGACCTAGAACATAAAGTATTCCCGCATTTTCCCTTTTCTTGCTCTGTGCCCCCACAACTGGTTAGTGGACAAAGTTGCTTGCTGGGGTGTCCGGCCTGCTGGGGATTGGTTTTCGATCTATCCCCTTTTCTGCTTTCTCTTTACAGTACATGCTGTGGGAGTCTGCTTTTACTCCCAAAACCACTCCCTTTAGGAGTTTACTTCCGCCCAAAACTGCAAGGCATAGAACTTTACTGCCTGGGGATAACCTTTGGGACTGTTATCTTGTATCAGATCAATTTCCCTTTCCTGTGGAGTTTGACCACTTCGGACTTGGGTCCGTGATTTATCGACGTTCTGCGGGGAGTCCTTCTCGGAACTTTTTCCACGAGTCCTTTACTCGTCATTTTCCGCTCTCTTTACGTCACCCTTCTTTCGATGCAATTCGTCCTTTGGTTTTGCGACCGACGCCTTTTGTCTTATTCTCGGTTTTTGTCCTATCCCTTTCGTACTTTGCTTTTGGACCCCTTCAGTCTCTGGTAGTAAACTTTGACAGATCCTTTTCAAAACCAATTTTTTAGAAAGAAAAATGAAAAAGGTAGAAAAGGAGAAAAATCTTTCTGAACCAAAAACTTATCTGGATGACATGACTGGTCCTTATAATCATGACGTGCACCATAGATTCCCGACCCAGTCTATTTGTATCAATCATCTTGCCTGATGGTCTTACTTGCTGGAGATAAATGAGCGTCCATTTCTTTGCGAACGCAGACCCTTTTGTTGATCTGTCTTGTCGCCTCATAGTGCCCTTCGAGGGGTTTTCAGTAATGAGACTCTCTCTTTTCTCTCGGCTCCCGGCGCCTTATGGTGCATGTGAAGGTTTTCACCGATAAGACTTTCTCGTTTTATATCTCTCATCTTTCGTCGCCTTATGGTGCCTGTGAAGGTTTTCACCGATAAGACTCTCTCATTTCATTTCTTCCAGCGGGGAATTGGAGTGCTTTTGATATGACCCTCTCTTTGGAGATTCCTTTGGACTATCAATTCATTTCCAGTTTTATGATCCTCTTCTTCGCCGGGGATCAGTGTATTATTCTCGGCTTCATTTGCCTGACTTGGCACCTCTTGGATATTGATCGGTAGGTCTTTTGGACGTCGATGTTGGTTTTGGTGTGGGGCTAAAATAAAGGCTTATCAAAAAATGAAATAACTTTGATGGGTGATCCGCTACAAATTTTGGAATCAAACCTTTTGTTGGACTTTTTAAAACATAACCTCTGCCCCAGTTTTCTTGCTGGGGGGATTTTATTTCTACTCTATGTTGAACTATGTGCGTTCGCACACTGTGCCTATTATGCGTACTTGTGCATACTATGCACACTATGTACACTATGTACACTATGACCGAGCCGTGAGGTGCCTACGTATCCTCTTTGAGGAATCAGGTCAAACGTAGTTCCCACGGTTTGTGATTTTTATCTTCTTCTTCTTTTTCTCTTTTTTTTCTTCTTTTTTTTTTCTTTTCTCTTAAAAATTTTCTTTTCTTCTTCTTTCTCTTTTCATATCTTTTCCGTTAGTGATTCCAAAAGAGGGGTATGAAAGAATAACTTAAGGCTCAAAAAGGGGAAACAAGGGTAAAAGTGTTTGGATAGAAGAAAGAATTGCCTCCGTCATTTCATTATCCAATAAGTACTAAGTACAAACAAGCGAACCAATAATTGCCATAATCAAAGAAATTACGCATAGTATCTTTTGACTGCATCCGAATTGATAGCCTTGTCAACACATCTTCCCTCGATATCCGTCAAACACAACGCACCGTTGGACAATACTCTGGTCACGATATAAGGCCCTTGCCAATTTGGGGCGAACTTGCCTTTTGCTTCGACCTGGTGTGGGAGGATCTTCTTCAATACCTGCTGCCCTACTTCGAACTTCCTGGGGCGTACCTTCTTATTATATGCCCTCGCCATTCTCTTCTGATACAGCTGACCATGGCACACTGCTGCCAATCTTTTCTCGTCTATCAAGCTCAACTGTTCTAGTCGAGCTTTGACCCATTCATCATCATCAATTTCGGCTTCAGCCATAATCCGGAGGGACGGAATTTCGACTTCCGCTGGTACTACGGCCTCAGTTCCGTACACCAACAAATAAGGAGTTGTACTTATGGAAGTCCGGACGGTGGTGCGGTAACCCAACAAAGCAAAGGGTAATCTCTCGTGCCATTGTCTAGATCCTTCCACCATCTTCCGCAGTATCTTTTTGATGTTCTTATTGGCTGCTTTGACCGCTCCATTCGCCTTGGGGCGATATGAGGTAGAATTGCGGTGTGTAATCTTGAATTGTTGGCATACCTCTCTCATCAGGCTGCTGTTAAGATTCGCACCGTTATCCGTAATGATTACTTTTGGGATCCCAAATCTGCAGATGATATGGGAGTGCACAAAATCCACCACTGCCTTTTTAGTTACCGACTTGAAGGTTTTAGCCTCAACCCATTTGGTGAAGTAGTCAATGGTTACTAGAATGAACCTATGACCGTTGGATGCTGCCGGCTCGATAGGTCCAATGACATCCATGCCCCATGCCACAAACGGCCAGGGTGCTGACATTGTATGTAACTCTGTTGGCGGCGAATGAATCAGATCTCCATGTATCTGACACTGGTGGCATTTCCTCACGAAAGTGATACAGTCATGTTCCATGGTGAGCCAATAATACCCTGCCCTAAGGATCTTCCTTGCCAATACATATCCGCTCATATGTGGCCCGCAAACTCCAGCATGTACCTCTGCCATAACCGTTGTGGCTTGACCGGCATCTATACATCTCAACAATCCCAAATCCGGGGTTCTTTTGTACAAAACTCCTCCGCTGAGGAAGAAACCATTTGACAAATGCCGAAGGGCTCTTTTTTGGTCTCCAGTGGTCTGTTCCGGATATATCCCCATTCTGAGGTATTCCTTGATATCATGAAACCAGGGCTCGCCATCTGCTTCCTCTTCTACGGCGTTGCAATAAGCGTGCTGATCACAGACCTGTATGTACAGAGGATCAACATACATTTTGTCAGGGTGGTGCAACATTGATGCTAAGGTGGCCAATGCATCCGCAACCTCGTTATGAACTCTTGGGATATGTTTGAACTTCACCGATCGAAATCGCTTGCTCAGATCATGCAAACATTGTCGATATGGTATGAGTTTCAGATCCCGCATTTCCTATTCACCCTGAATCTGATGTACCAAGAGGTCCGAGTCTCCCAAGACCAAGACGTCTTGGACATCCATGTCTGCAGCCAATCGCAGACCCAAAATGCAGGCTTCATACTCGGCCATATTGTTGGTGCAATAGAAGCGTAGTTGAGCCGTAACAGGATAATGGCGTCCTGTTTCAGAAATGAGTACCGCTCCTATTCCAACCCCTTTCGCGTTTGCAGCTCCATCGAAGAAAAGCTTCCAACCCGGTTCCTCGAGTAACTCCAACTCATTTGTATGCATTACCTCTTCGTCGGGAAAATACGTTCTTAAGGGTTCGTATTTTTCATCAACGGGATTCTCTGCCAAATGGTCGGCCAGCGCCTGGGCTTTCATGGCTGTCCTCGTCACATAGACGATATCGAACTCTGTGAGCAGAATTTGCCATTTTGCCAACCTCCCTGTGGGCATAGGTTTCTGAAAGATATACTTCAATGGGTCCAAACGGGATATGAGATAAGTAGTATACGAGGACAGGTAGTGTTTCAACTTCTGAGCTACCCAAGTTAGGGCGCAACATGTTTTCTCGAATTGAGTTTACTTGACTTCATATACTGTGAATATCTTGCTAAGATAGTAGATGGCCTGCTCCTTCCTTCCTGTGTCATCATGTTGCCCCAGTACACAACCAAATGAATATTCCAGGACCGTCAAATAAAGAATTAAGGGCTTCCCTGGCTTAGGCGGGACCAATACGGGTGGATTAGATAGATACCCTTTGATTTGGTCGAAAGCCTCTTGACACTCTGCCGTCCAACTTACCGCAGCATCTTTTTTCAGCAGCCAAAATATGGGCTCACAAGTTGCTGTGAGTTGAGCGATGAACCTGCTGATGTAATTGAGTCTACCCAGCAAACGCATTACCTCTGTTTTATTCTTTGGTGGTGGCAAATCTCGGATGGATTCGATTTTGGATAGGTCTGACTCAATACCCCGTTGACTGACGATGAATCCTAACAGCTTTCTTGATGGAACCCCGAATGCGCATTTGGCCGGGTTAAGCTTGATATCATACCTTCGGAGTCTTTGGAAGAATCTCCTTAGGTCTGCTACATGGTCTTCCTGACGCCAAGACTTATGATCACGTCATCTACGTACACCTCAATTTCTTTGTGTATCATGTCGTGAAACACAGCAGTCATCGCTCGCATGTACGTTGCCCCGGCATTCTTCAGTCCGAACGGTATTACCCGATAGCAGTAAGTTCCACATGGCATGATAAATGCTGTCTTTTCCGCATCTTCTTCGTCCATTAGGATCTGATGATAACCCGCATAGCAATCCACAAATGATCCGATCTCGCGCCCAGCGCAATTATCGATCAAGATATGGATGTTGGGTAATGGAAAATTGTCCTTGGGGCTTGCTTTGTTGAGATTGCGGTAGTCGACGCACACCCTGATTTTTCCATCCTTCTTTGGAACTGGTACCACATTGGCTAACCACTCGGGATATCGAGTGACCCGAATGACCTTCGCCTGCAACTGCTTAATCACCTCTTCTTTGATCTTTACACTCATTTCTGTTTTAAATTTCCTTAGTTTTTGCTTGACCAGAGGGTATGCTGGGTCAGTGGGCAATTTGTGAACCACTAAATTGGTGCTTAATCCCGGCATATCATCATATGACCAAGCAAAAACATCTTTGAATTCCACGAGGGTTTTGATCAATTCTTCCCTGACATTCGGCTCAATATGGATGCTGATTTTGGTTTCTCGGACATTATCAGCATCTCCTAGATTAACAGCCTCAGTGTCATTTAGGTTAGGTTTGGGTTTTTCTTCAAATTGGCACAGTTCTCGGTTTATCTCTTCGAAGGCTTTATCTTCGTCATATTCAGATTCGTTGTTACAAATGACCTCTTGCATCATTGAGTCGGATTCAGATTGATTTATTAGACTAGGTCGAAGATCCGCTGTGCATGCCATGTCATTAGAACCAGTAAAAAGAGAACTGTTCAGAAAGAAAAAGAACAAAACAAAAATTAAAATGGGACAAAAGAAGAGAACTTTATTAAACTTGCGGGATAAAAGGGTTCACACTTTTACAAAACAAAAGTAAAATTTGGATTACACCCTGGAATAATCCGAACAAAACAAAACATAAATCAAAGCCTACTACCAAGACTCCCCTCGGACAGGAAGAGGAGTAACTGTCCAATTGTTGGTTTTGGCCTCAGGCCCCACAAACTGTATCTCTGCTCTGTTGGAACCTTCTCCAGCTTCTACCATACTAACATCAGCGAACAGCCTCTCAAAACTCTGATTCAAGTCCCCGTCCACACCAATCAATGGTCCTAGAATCTTTGGGACCGGTGGCCCTTTGGCGCTTGCTCTGACAAAAGACCTTGAGATACGTGGCACCGGTTTGGGCAGAAACCAAACCTTCTTCTTCATTTTTCGTGCTTGCTTCTTATCTGTTGCGGTTGGTTTGAACCCCAATCCGAAAGTTTCCAGGGTTTTAGGCAGGGAGACAGGTTGGACAATCCCCTGAAGCTCGACTCCCAGGCCTTTTCCTGGCACAAATCCATTACCCAGCATTTCCGAGACCATCATGACTGTCGCGGCAGCTACCCTAGGGTGCGGGATGATTTCTCCTTCAGAAATTTTGTTTGCCGACATTGTATCGAAAATCTGATAGACCCAAGGACCTTTGTCATCGGCGGTCTCTATGAAAGGTACAATGGCGCCACCCATGGTGCACGCCGTATCCTCTCCGTGTAACACGACCTCTTGTCTTTCCTACTCGAATTTTACCATCTGATGTAGGGTGGAGGGCACTGCTTTGGATGCATGAATCCATGGTCGTCCTAACAGAAGGTTATAAGATACTGATGCGTCTAACACCTGGAATTCCATGGTGAACAGGACTTGACCGATGGTCAATTCAAGTACAACATCCCCTACAGTGGCTGTTCCATTTCCGTCAAATCCTCGGACACAGATGCTATTCTTGTGGATTCTTCCGTGATCGATCTTTAACTGGTTCAGAGTGGATAATGGGCAAATATTGGCACTTGAACCGTTATCCACCAATACCCGAGTAACTACCGAGTTTTCACATTTGACAGTTAGGTAGAGAGCTTTATTATGCTCTGTACCTTCCCTCGGCAGGTCATCGTCTGATAATGTTACCCTGTTCATCTCGAAAATCTTGTTAGCAATGGTTTCCAGGTGGTTTACAGAAATCTCGTTGGGCACATGAGCTTCGTTCAATATCTTCATCAGGGCCCGGCGATGCTCCTCAAAATGGATCAGTAATGACAGCAGCGAGATCTGGGCCGGTGTTTTCCTCAGCTGTTCGACCACGGAGTAGTCATGTACCTTCATCTTTCTCAGGAACTCCTCAGCCTCTTCTTCGGATACAGGTTTCTTGGTTGAGGTTGGGTTGGTTCTTCTTAACTCCACCGGAGCAAAACACCGACCTGATCGAGTCAGCCCTTGCGCTTCGCAACTAACTTCCTCCACCTGTTTTCCTTTGTACATCACCACTGCCTTCTCATATTTCCAAGGCACAGCCTTGCTATCAATCATCGGTAGCTGGACTACAGGCTTTATAGTGACCAGTTCCCTGTACACCCCTTTCAACACGACTGCAGGCGTGGGTGGAGTCCCTGATATTACCAACTTGTTTGGCTCGGGTTTGCTTGTTATGACGGACGGGCTCTTTCCCAATATCACTACCAGCTTGAAGCCTTCCCTCTGCGACTGTTCCCTCGTTCCCCCACTGGTTGATCCTTCTTTCGGGGCATCTTGGATCATCATCACTGTCTGTGAGGGTTTTCTCAACTCTCCTCCCTCATACACCAATTCAATCATGTGAGCCTCATGGTGCGCTGGCAGTGGGTTCTGGTTGATGTTAGGAGCCTCCGGTGTCTGGACCTCGATCTTATTGGTGTCAATAAGATCCTGTATGGCATGCCTCAATTTCCAACACTTTTAGGTATCATGCCCCAACATCCCTGAGCAATACTCACAGCTTATTGATTGGTCCAAGTTTTGGGGCGGGGGATTTGGTCCTCGAGTCTCAACCGGACTAACCAAACCCAATTGCCTCAATTTGTGGAACAAAGCGGTGTAGGTTTCTCCCAACTCAGTGAAAGTTCTCTGTTTCCGCAGCCTGTCATTCCTAGCAGCTGGATTTCCCCGAAAGCCTGCCCCTGGAGGGTTTCTATATGCCCCTGGTGGAGGATAGGTGTTTTGTGGTGGTGCATATGTGTTCTGGGGAACCGGCACACGCCATTGCAGGCGAACCGGAGGCTGAGTGTATGTCTGGGCCTGGTGTACGAAACAATATGGTTCTCGAGGCGGATAGCAATGTTGTGGTGGGTTGTATGGGTAGTTTGGCCTGTGAGGTCTGGGTTGGTTGTAGTGTGGCTTGCTAGCCCTGGACCAACTGCCTGCCTCGATCGTGGCAATTTCTTCTTTCTTTCTTCTTCCCAACGTACCTCTGGTGCCGCTCTGAATAGCTTGGGTCGTGGCCTTGAGTGCCGAATAATTCAAGATTTTGTCAGACCTCAGACCCTCTTCTATCATGACCCCTATCTTGACCACCTCGTTGAAGGATTTTCCAACCGTTGTCACCAAGTGACCAAAGTAGGTTGGATCCAATGTTTGTAAGAAATAGTCCACCATCTCTCCCTCTCTCATGGGAGGATCGACTCTAGCCGCTTGCTCTCTCCAGCGGAAACCGAACTCGCGAAAACTTTCCCCGGGTTTCTTCCCAGTCCTCAACAACGTGAGACGGTCAGGGACTATCTCGAGATTGTACTGGAAATGACCTGCGAAAGCCTGTGCCAGATCATCCCAAGTGTACCACCTACTGGAATCCTGCCTGGTATACCATTCTAGTGCAGATCCGCTCAGACTTTGGCCGAAATAAGCTATCAGCAGCTCATCTTTGCCGCCTGCCCCTCTCATTTTGCTACAAAATCCCCGCAAATGTGCCATGGGATCGTCGTGCCCTTCATATAAATCAAACTTAGGCATCTTGAACCCAGCCGGGAGTTGGACGTCCGGGAAAGGGCATAGATCTTTGTAAGCTACGCTGACTTGGTTGCCCAAACCATGCAGGTTCCTGAAGGACTGCTCCAGGCTTTTGAACTTTCTCAATACCTCATCCTGTTCAGGGACTTTAACCGGCTTTTCAATCTCTGCCGATACCTCCAAGTGCGGATTGTAGGTCTGTGGTTCGGTGGCATGGAATGTGGGCTCAGGGGGATAGTATTGCGTATCGTGAGCCTGAAACAATGGCTCACTGGTCGTTCTTTGCAAGGTGGCTGATGTGGGTCCCACAAAGGTGGGAATATTTGGTGTTGGGAGAGGTTGATGGGGTGGTGGAGCTTGGGAATCATGAGGGCTTCTTTCTTGATGATAACGGGGATTTGGGAGGCTTGTGGAAGGGCCGGAATGAGGGTATTCCGGCATGCGCCCCAGTGGCTCAGGGCTCTTTTGTGCTTTGGCTAAAGCTAGCTGCATTGCATTCATCTCTAGTCCCATCCTTTCAATCTTTTCCATCGCTTCTTTTAACACTGGCTCATCGGCCTTTCTTCCTCGTTACTATTCTCTGAAGTAGTCATGCTTATTGCTACCGGTCCTTTGGATCTGGTTTGGTAAGGGTGTGTTGCCAGAATTCTTTAACAACTAACTGTCTGGATCAGACAACAACAAACTTTGTTAGCGTTAGAGTTTAACAGATTTGATCTCAACACATAGAGGATGCAATGCTCCTAGGCAGTTAACCGTTTCTACATGCTTCTCTTCAAACAACATGCGTCATCCCGGTTTGCTCATTTGTCCCCTTTTCTGTTATTTTATTTTTGTATTTTCTTTTCTTTCTTTATTAAAAGCGGTCAAATCTTATGGAGATTGCCTACGTATCACGTCCCCGCGCGAATCAGACCAGGCGTAGTTCTGCCACAAAGTAAAGACACAAAAATTCTTCTGGAGTCACTTAATTTCATTATCAAAATTTGCTGTTACACATTACTTCAAACAAAAGTAGCAACAGTACAGACCCCACAGTTTTTAACTTGATTTGACTAAAAGAAAAGAAAACAACATATGGGAAAACAAAGCCAAATAAACAGGACTTGAGCAAGGATTAATTTTCCAACTTAAGGGCCCGTGAGGCATCATTCGGCCTTTTCGCGGCTCTAGGTGTGAGGTCTCTCTGCAAGCCTTTCAATTCATTCATGATCCGGTGGACGCAGCCCATGATGGAATCAAGGAGGGTTTTCCGAGGCATTTGCTCGCATGCTAGGCATCTCATGTAGATGTAATGTCCAATCTCGTCGATCCTTCCTCGAATGTTGTCCCTTTCAGCGAATAATTGCTCTATTTGCCGGTTCTTTAATCCCAGTGCTTGAGCATTGTTGGCAAGTCGATCCTGGAACAGCTCCATTTGCCTTTCCATGCAGGCCATTGCATCGTAACAATGTCTCCTGTCGGTCTGAGCGTCTCGTGCTTGTTTGACGATCCGATCATGTAGAGTGGAGTTCGTTTCCCTTAATATCCCGATGCTCATTTCATAATCCCTTATGACCTGTTGCAGACGCTGCTTCCGGGCCATTGTGTATTTTGCCCATCTGACCTTCATCCTTGCTATGCAAGCTTCTGATTGTTCTAATTCTTCTTGGCTTTGGCCGACCTGATTTCTCAAACTTGCTATCAATCTTTCATCGGAGCGACGCTTCTGTCAGTCAACGTTACTCTTACTGGCTTGGCGAAGGCGGGCCTTCAGGGTTTGGTTCTCTTGGGATAGCTTGTTTCTTTCAGCCTGCTCCAAGGCGACTTGCACGTTGTTCTCAAATACAAGCCTTTCAACTTGTTGCTTTAGCTTCCCAATTTCAATCCGGTAACCTTCCTCCCTTTTTAACCATCCCCATTGCTCCTGTGAATCATCTGTGAATTGTTGGACGTGGGCTCTTTTAGCAGGTCTTTGCCGAATCTGAAACCTTCTTTCGAACCAAGCATCGTACTTTGGGTCTACCTCACCTTTAGCTAGTTCTCGCACCATGGTCTTGGGTTCCAAGAATCTACATTCGTGCCACAGCTTTCTAATCTTCCCCTCGGGAAATATGACTCCCGGGCTCAGCTCCAAGGCATGCTTGCTCAGATATTCATCAGTAGGGATTACTTGAAACCTGCCCAGCTGTCGTAATACCCGATGAGGAGCATATGGCTGGATGCTGCGAAGTCCCATTAAGAGAACATGACACTCTTCAGCCGACATGTAGATCACCTCAGTATCAATCAACCAACCGAATGCCCATTCAATTTGGTCAGCTGTTGTTGACCTTAACCGTGTAAACCATGCTTCGACACCTTCAGGAAATCTGGCGCCTGTCATGCGCTTCTCGAAGCCGCTGATACAATTCCTCTCGGTCAACCCGTGGTTCATGTATCCTACTCGGTGATGGAGGTGTTCTTGCATCCATAACTGAAGTAACAGATTGCAACCTTGGAAGAACTTGCCTCCTTCTCGGCATATAGTCAAAGCTCGGTAGATTTCGGACAAAATCAAAGGAACCACAGTACTGTCGGTTCTTTTGATTGCAACGTCGGCCATCCCTACAAGGCCTATCTCTATCTTTTTATCCTTCCTTGGACAGACCATGACTCCCAAGAACGCTGTGATGAAAGCCAAAGTACGTCTTGCTTCCCATTTGTTTCTTTTCCCGCCATGAGTTAGTCCAAGGTTTGGTTCCTCGAAACCTTGCGGAGCTCCGTACCGCTGATACAAGAAATGGAGATCACAACATCCTCTCGATAAATCATCATGTTGTATCTTCCGACTGATGCTTAGTAGATCCAGAAACGCATGCGAAGATACTGGCCTCGGCGAAAGTAAATATTGCCCTCTTAACCTCTCATTCAATCCCGCATATCCGGCGACTTCCTCAAGTGTTGGTGAAAGTTCAAAGTCAACAAAGCGGAATACATTGCGGGTTGGGTCCCAAAATGGTATTAGAGCTTCAAGAATATCTGTCCTCGGCCTAACACTCAACAAATTGACAAAACCTCCCAATACTCTTCCCACTATCCCTTTGCTATCGGCTTCCAAGTCATTCCACCACATGTGGAGTTGTAGAGGGACCTCGTTGAGGGCAGAGAACGGTTCATTTTGCTCTGTGCTCATCCTGCACATTCATTAAGGTGTTTTTTTAGGCGAAAGCAAAAATCTTTATTTTGATCCCAAACAAAAATATTTGAAAAAAAAAATATATGTATATATATACATGTGTATATATATATACATATATACTTTATTATATATCATTATTGGTAAAATGAAAAAGGGAGTTGGACCCGATGAGGGTTGCCTACGTATCCCACATCCGGTGAGAATCAAACCAACGTAGTTCGGGTAAATAAACTATTTAGTTTATACATATATATATTTTCTCTCTTCTTTTTTTTTTTTGAAAATAAAGCAAATTAAAAGAAAAACTCATTCCTCATTCCTAGCTTGCTATTTTTCTCTTTTCTCTTTTTCTTTGTTTTTTAGTAAAACAAACTGCTAAAATAAAATATACCCATTTTCTCTTCTATTTGAACTTTGTCATTTTTTTTATATATATATTTTTTTTTGTAAAAATTTCCCAACATTCAAAACCGGTCATCATGCATGTTCGAAGCGAATAAATGCACAAGTAGTGAGCAGGATGCATCAGGATGGCCTTTTCTGTTTCAGGTTGCTATTCCTAGACGGACCCAACCCCTGTGTTGAGTCCCCTAAGTCAAAAATGCACATGATGCAGATAAGCGTTTCCTACTAGGGATCCGGCATGAAGTTGAGTTATTCTAAGTTCAGAACCTGAGTGTTGGTTCTAGACCTGGCTTACCCGAGCGGACAGCTCGAGCCGAGGGGGGGGCAGCGTACCGGGATTACAGAAGCTTCACCGGCTTAGCAACTTGTCCGAACCTCGTTCTAAATTGGGATTTGACACTATACAGAAAAGAAGCCATACGAAGTACACCCTTCTTCATGATATAGAAGACTCAAAGAGGATATGGGTTTCGGCACAATTTATATACAGTTCACAAAATATCAAAGCGGTAAAAGCAGTTAGTTAGCACATTGAGCACAGATCATGTAACAAAATCAGATAAAGCTGAATATAACAATTTATTTAAGCTCGAATTTCTAACCCTGAACCAGTGGTTCTGGGTTTCTGATCCCCAGCAGAGTCGCCAGAGCTGTCACACCTCCTTTTTCCGCACCCGCGGGGGTGCAAGGGAGTTTTTTCCAATTAAAGGACAATCGAAACGGGATTTGTTTATTTATTTCAGAGTCGCCACTTGGGAGATTTAGTGTGTCCCAAGTCACCAATTTTAATCCCGAATCGAGGAAAAGAATGACTCCATATTACAGTCTGCGTACCAGAAATCCGGATAAGGAATTCTGTTAACCCGGGAGAAGATGTTAGGCATTCCCGAGTTCCGTGGTTCTAGCACGGTCGCTCAACTGTTATATTTGGCTTGATTATCTGATTTTATACAAATATGAACTTATGTGCAAATTTTTAACTTTTTACCGCTTTCATAATTATTATCATTATTTTTTACAAGGAATGTGAACATCGTTTAAAACATGTCTTTGAATTGCGTCGCATGAAATGCACCCGCAATCCGGAACATATTTTTATTCAATGTTTTAGGATTTGGATTTGGGTCGCATGAAATGCGCACCCGAGTTTAAGAAGGTAAGATTATTAAACTATGCTCCTAAAACGATTAGCATGTTATTATTTCTGGATGAGGCCGTGGAACTTTGCTAAACGGCCGATCCCAAGTTCTAAGTAATTAAAGCATACATTTTTTGTGAGGGCCCCGCAATCTGTGCATTTTATTTGGCGAGGCTCGTCTCATTTTATTTAAAAGGATAAACCTACAGTGACTACATTTCTTCTATTAGGTTTGCCTCTAAAAATAAAAGAAAACTTTCTTACTTATTTACATGCTGAAAAACGTAGCTTATTAATTATTAGTTTACGGTTGATACAAATGGAAAATCGTAACGGAGTTTGTACAAAGAAATATTGCTTTTGTTCTCTATTCTATTATTCAAGGAAAAAATTGAAACATGAGATTAGCGTACAATGATATCGAAGCAGATTATTTTAGGCGAAGAGATTAGACATATTCGGCCTTGTTCATCATACGGACGAGGTTCAGTTAACTACTCCTTACATGCTTGATACTTGAAAACGAGGCATTTGAAACGAACCTATCTAACTTAATGTGATATTACTACATGTTTGACTACACGATTTTTCCTTTTTGCTTTAACCCAGATTGCCTAGTGCATTCGAATTGTGCATTACCAACTGATGAGTTAAGGTGAAGTTAATGTGCTTAATGCATTTTCAATTCAACAGGCCCCATGTGAAACCACTGTTGGCCGATAATCGTTACTATCCAACTAGCTTCTTCCTGATTTATGTACAACCACAGATTGCCAGCCTAAATTCCTTATGAACTGAAAACTGTTTTATTACATAGTTTGAAAGCCAGTCTCTACATGTTGAACACACAAATATTCTAAACTACAAGCAGCAGAATAAAGGTAACTGTATTGATGTTTATACTACAAAACTCTTTATGCCCTTATTCAGCTCCAAACTCATCATTACATCAGTGAATTTAGAATGTGTACCTGGATATTAGGACAATAAGAAAGGGAAGAGAAAGAGTATCAGCAGCATGCAACTAACAGCAGCAACAACTTAGCAGCAACACAGCAACAACAACCAACAACGACTATGCAGCCTACAGATGATCGAGCATCAAACAGACAAATCCCAGAAACAGAGTAGAAGAACAACAGCAGGAAGCCCAGAATATTGAATGTAACAGCACCGACAGTTTAACAATCACACACAGTTCGGCAAATAACCAACAACAATTGGCCAAGGCAGCTTGGCCAGCTTAAACTCTTATGCTGTTTTCAGACAGTCTTTGTTACAATGTTCTGAGATTTCTTTTTTTTTGTTTCTTTCTTTCAGTTTTTCTAAGAAAACCTTCTCTCCAGACTCCAAAATCCTCCTCCCTTCTAATGGAAGGTCTGCCTCTTTTATAGCCTAACCTCAGCACTTTACAGTCTGTTGGACAACTCAGAATTCCCCCCTCCCTGCTGTTTTTCCCACTCAGCTATTTAAACTAAACAAAAACTCCCACGAGATTCCCTGACAGCCCCTCTCTATTTGGTTGTTAAAGTGGCCTAATCTCTTATTTATTTAGTAAAGCATGGGCAGCAGGAATATAATCAGACAGCACATGCTGTCCAATTATTTAAATTCCTTAATCAGCTGACCAAGCACATACTGCCCAAAATCTGAACCAAGTAAACATGCCATCCATTTAAGACCAAAGTCTGAACTGCCATTATAACGCACCCCTAAATGTGTTTTGATTCAAATTGAACAAAATCAATAGGCAACACACTTCAGTTCCTAGTGGAATTCAAATACGATCACAGCAGAACACAAACAACATGAATCAAATTGTTACCATTTAATGGCTGAAACTAATTGACGACATACATTGACTCGACCATATTGATTGTGATACATGACAAGCAATCACCCCAACAAAATAACACAAAACAAAGCGTAACAACGCTCTTGGCAATTTGCAACGATACAGGAAAACAAACGGACATTATTGGTTTGACGAATACCAACTGAATTGAAATAAACACACTACCTCATGAACTTAACATAACAGAATATTCTCTTAAGTTGTTAGTTTTAGTTTTCTTAAGTTCAGAGGTCCCGCCTGGAAAATAGGGTCAGCTTTTAATTCTCTTAGGTGTTTAGTCTTAGTTTTCTTGAGTTCAGGGGTCCCGCCTAGAAAATAAGGTCAGTTTTAGTTGCCTTAAATTGTTAATCTTTAGTTTTCCTTAAGTTCAGGGGTCCTGCTTGAAAAATAGGTCAGCTTTTAATTTTCTTAAGTTGTTCGTCTTTAGCATCCTAGTCGAGTCTTTGGGTTTACTCTCATCATTACACCCTTCATCAATAGCATAGGTCAATAGCATATGTGATTTACAATTCTGCCAATTACTCACGAGATTTTCCTAGTGAAAACTAGGCAGAAAAATTTCGTTCGTTTATTTTGTTTTGGGTATCTGGGGTAGGTTTTATCTCGAGGCACAGGGTTTGAGGTGACCAAAAGAAGAAACCTCAATCCAGAATAAAAGAAAAGAAAAAAAGAAGTGAATCCAAAATGCAAAAGTAGATGAAAGATGTGAACTGCTCAAGACATGACTGAAGTCACGAGCACTGCATTCCCCATTTTTATCAGAAGAAGCCATAGAAGAATGAACTAGCACCTGCAGCTAGCAAGTATCAAGTTTCAATCAAAAGTCTGCATGAAAAATCATTCAAGACTCAAGATCAAGTTTCAGAAGACTTATGGATAGAAATCTTGTAACTCATAGCTAATAGGCTTGTTTAGTTCCTTTAGATTTTGATTTTGATGTAATAATAGGACCACGGACCGAGCCTCCATGGAACCTTACTCGACTCATGAACTCATCATTCCATCGTTCTCCTCGAACTACATGTGACCTAATTTCCTTATGACCTGGGATATGTAGGTTGTCCAAAACTAGGACTCAGTTGCACCCTTTCCTTTGTTTATTTTCCCTTTTGAATAAAAATTAAGAAAAAAATTAGTCACATGGCTCACTTCGTCTTTGCCTGAAAACTCTTCATGTTTCCAAATTAAGAGGGGCAGCTGTGAACACCTAATTTTTGACTATATTTGAATATTTTATCACTTTTTAGTAGGTAAATATATTTTAAGTTTAATCTACATATTTTAGTTATTATTTCTCTTTTTATATATCTTACATAAGAAAATAGAAAATAAAAAAAAGGAGGGTCGCATTTTTAATATAAGCTTTATCTTCATTTACAAATAAAGAAAAGGTTTTTTTAAAAAAAAATATTAGTTTAATAAGTAAATGAGTGATTAGTATTTTATCTTGCTATTCAAGTTTAGGAATAGTAATTTTATTTTTCATCTATTAATTAATAAAAAAAATCAAAATCACAAAAAAAAAAAATAATCACAATTGGCCAGCTAGCAAAGATTCCTCCCCATCCAACTTTGTAACAGATTTTGCAAATACACAACATACACTCTCTTTTTCTTTTATTCTTGCTCTCCACTACTCACCCCTAGCCCACTCACAAAATATTCTTTCACCTGGATTCACCATCCTTACCCATGTAAAACACATACTCGCCAAAGCAGAGGAGACAGATCGAGGAATTTTAGAGAGAAAATAGAGCATAAAGGAAGAGAACGGACAAAAAGAAACCAAAAACACCCAACCCCCTTTTTGATTTTGATCTTTGCTTTCTCAACTTAAAATAAAAACACAAATACAAAGGAAAAAGAGAGACAAAACACACTGGGAAACCAACTGGACCCCCAAAAATGGAGGATCTCTATCTTCTTTCTCAATGAAGAAGAACGGCAGCTCCATATGACAACCTGGAGTCACCCGCCACCCAACCCCATCTAAACTTTAACCACTAAAAACTCAGTTGAAACAACCCAGTTTTAACCACCAAATCAGCAGCCTCAACACCATCCAAACACCTCTATTTTCCTCCCTTCAAAACAGCCCCAAATATCTCCAAAATTCAGTTCGAAACGACCTACAATTCAAGCCTCAAAACAGGCAACAAACTTCAACTGAAAAACAGCCTCAACGCAGCCAAATCCTCTATGAAAGCCACTCCAAAGCACCTCAAAAACACGACGAAAATCAGCCAAAATTAACGTCAAGCAGTTTCGAAACTAGATATTTAATACCCATTCACTCCGACGAGAATTAGTCGAGTAATCGGACTTCGTCGAGGTCTCCAGCGAGTCTCTGTTCGAAGTTCCGTTATTGAGCTTTGTTTCAAAAAAATTTAAGTTCTCAAAGGTTCGTTTCTCGATCTCTTATCACTCTTTCTTGCTCTTTGTTAGTTTATTAAATAATGTGAAATACATTCAGCTCATTAAATGCCTAAGAATGTTTGGTTGTTTGTTTCTGTCACATATAAAGCTATAAAAGATCCATTTCATTTTTAATTATTTTAAATATTAAATATGTCTTAGATAATATTTTTTTATTAATTATTGTGCCAATTTATTTCCTTAGCTTTCTTGTAAATATTATCTCATTTTGACCTTTTTATTGTATCATATGCCCTTAGCCTCAATAAGTCTCTGAGACAAAAGAGTTTTGGAATAGGCAATGATAGTATAATAAAGAAGGGCCATAATAGGTTAGGTCATTTGGACCGTGGCAGACAAAATAGATAATGTTAATAACTCTATAACAATTCTTATCCAAAATGAATAATCACTTTTAAATATCGTAGTTTGCTTTAGGGGCGTATTAATAAATCAATTATCGTGATTATGTACACGTTTACATGACGTAGTTATGATTTTCCAAATTAAAGACAAAGCATGCATTCGCGCGACTTTGGCCAAACCATCTTAATAATAATAAAGTATTATTAATTGTGTACACATATGCGTGATATGATTATGGACAAATAATCAACTAATTAAAAGTGCTAGAAGGTAAAATGCATATATGTTCTTAAACACGTAATAATCCGTTAATTAAGCCAGGTATATTATTGTAAAGAGCCCGTGCTAAAACCACGAAATCCGGGAGTGCCTCACACCTTCTCCCAGGTTAACAGAATTCCTTGTCTGGTCTTCTGGTTTTGTAGACTTTAAAATAGAGTCAAATTTTCTCAATTTGGGATTTAAAATAAACTGGTGACTTGGGACACGATATAATTATTCCAAGTGATGACTCTAAATCTAGTAAATAATCTCATTTCTATTAATGTCACTTTAGTTGGAAAAACTCCCTATTCCTAGGAAAAAATGAGGCGACAAAGGGTGGAGCATTACCTGATGCTGACAAAATATTCAAATCAAACCCCTGAGCACATTGAGTTTTAGAAACACCAAACATATGCACACCATTCACCATATCAGAAATCGATGCTCCGAGAGGGAAGACACAAAAAGAGGGTTTGGGGTATTTAGAGGGAAAAAGGGACCAATTACAATAAGGTGTGAGAAAAAAAGGGATGGGTAGTCGGGTCGATTTAAAAGGATGGAGAAGAAGCAGAGGCAATTAATGTTGTGACACACTAGCAGTTCAAAAATGCATATGAGTGTAAGAGGAACTACTAACCTGAGTCATGGGAACCAGGTTCCTTGACAATTTTGAAAATATGACCATCATCCTTCCAAAAATTGCAATGTCATTAATCACTTGTTTGTCTTGTAGTTCCCATGCGTGTTTACCTATAACATTATAGAATTGAGTTAGAAGTTGCCAGAAAATACTTTTTAGCAATTCACCTTACCATCCTTTTATAGCCAATCATCGAGGGGCCAGGTTCGTAGTTTATCTTAAGCAAGCCCAACTCCATACAATTTCTTTCAAAATGTTCTTTGCTGAGTGCTTTGGTGAAGATATCTGTTACCTGGTCCTCTATTTTGCAAAACTTCATACAGATGAGTCCTTTTTCAACATTGTCCCTCAGAAAATGATGTCGCACATCAATGTGCTTTGTCATCTTATGTTGAACCGGGTTATTTTCCATATTAAGAGCACTTGTGTTGTTATACAAAAGTGGCACACAATCAGAGAGTACACCAAAATCTTCTAGTTGTTGCTTGATCCACAACAGAAAGATGCTGCCACATATTCAGCTTCTGTGGTAGAGAGGGCTACATAGTTTTGTTTCTTTGTACCCCAAGAAATCAAGCATGACCCCAGTAAATGTGTCATTCCAGATGTACTATTTCTATCCACCAGTTAACCAGCATAACAAGCATCAACGTACCCAGTTAAGTCAAAATTATCGTCTGAGGGAAAATAGAGGACTGGATCCTATTTTGAGATACCTCATAATTTGTTTGGCATCTTTCAAATGAGATTCTTTAGGACTTGATTTAAATCTAGCACATAACCCAATACTAAACACAATATCAGGTCTGCTGGCTGTTAGGTACAAAAGTGATCCAATGACTTATCATAGTTCTCTTGAAGTTTTGCTTTACTTGTAGCCCAAGGAAGAAGTTTAGTTCCCCCATCATGCTCATCTTAAACTCGCTTCTCATAAGGTTTGAAAACTCCTCACACATGGAATCATTCGTTGCAACAAATATGATGTCATCAACATAGACTTGCACAATCAGTAGGTTCCTCCCTCATTTCTTCAGATATAGTGTTATCAATTTTCCCTCTAGTGAAGCCATTCTCCAGAAGGAACCTGGACAATATTTCATACCATGCACGAGGGACCTGCTTCAATCCATATAGAGCTTTGTCGATCTTGAAGACATGTTCAGATTGTTCATGGTACTCAAAATTGAGTAGTTGTTTGACAAAAATTTCCTCCTTCAAATATCCATTAAGAAATGCACTCTTAACATCCATTTGGAACATTTTGAATTCAATTTGAGATGCAAAAGCAATGAGAATTCTGATAGATTCCATTCTTGCAGCTGGAGCAAAAGTTTCATCATAATCAATTCTTTCTTCTTGATTATAACCTTGGACCACCAGCCTGACTTTATTTTTTGTAGTATTGCCAAACTCATCAAGCTAATTTCTAAACGCCCATCTGGTTCCAATAACTGTTCTATCTGAAGGCCGAGGAACCAGCTGCCACATTTTGTTCCTCTCAAATTGATGAAGCTCCTCTTGCACAGCAGCAATTTCAGTCAGCATCTTTCAATGCTTCCTTGATAATTTTTGGCTCAATTTGAGACAAGAAGACTGAGAAGGCAAACATGTTTCTTGCATTGGATCTAATCTGAATACCAGATTCCAAATGAGTGATTACATTTTGAAGAGGATGTGAGCTCTTGTGCTTCCAATTAGACACCTGGGTTTCAGGATGAGAGGGATCAGGTTCCTCCAGGTGTGACCCATCATTGGCATCGATGGAAGTATGAATGCCACTTCTTTGCTCTGCATCAGGAGTGCCTAATACAACATCAGTAACTCTTCTGTCAGTTTTAGTTGCTGTGAAGGAGGTTCTGCTACATTTTCTTCATTGGTCTCCTTGACTTGACTCATTAGATCTGCCTTCCTATTTGCCATATAAATAACCTCTCCATGGACCTTTGAATAATCTCCATCTTGATCATCCTTATCATGTGAATCTTTCCTACTCCCAGAATGTATCCATTTTTACCATTTCCAAAGGACACACTCTTACCTTGCAGGGCCTTAAGTGAAAGGAAATCATCCATTCTTCCATTCATGTGTTTAGAGTAGCCACTATCCATGTACCATTTTTGATTGCTTCCCTTCACTACCGCCTGCAACAAGAGAATTAGAGATTAGACTTAGGAACCCAAACAATTTTGGGTCCCTTGTAATGAGGGAAATAGCGAATAAGATTTCTTTTTGTCCATGCAGGCATCACACATTTCTTTTCGGAGAATCATGTTCCTTAGAAATAGATACTTTTTCAACAAAAAAATTATTTTTCTGTTGTGACTGAAACTTTGCTTTACATGAATCTTTGAAATGACCAATTTTACCACAGTGAGTGCAAAACCAGTTATCAGGCACAATAACATACTTGCTATGTGGGGTGTAGTGGGGTGTAGGGAGTTGTTTTCTTTTGATTCCTTGCATGTTCCCCCCATTACTTTTATACATAGAAGTGATTGTATCAGAGGACCAGGTACACTTCAGAGATTTATCTAAATCATTTTTAACCCTGTTTAAATCTTCTTGAAGTCGTCTATTTTTTTCAAGTTCAACAACAACACTCAATTTTACTTTTTTGAGTTTATTTTCAAGCTTAAGGTGTGCCTCACTTGCTATTTCCTTTCCTTTAGAGGAGTTCATGCATTTTTCCATTGAATTTTTTAAAAGGATATTTTCTTTCTTTGTCTCCTCCACTATTTCCTTCAAATCTACAACTACAACCACCATATCATCTCTCTCTTGTTCTAACTCTCGGATTTCCTCAGTTAAAGTATTTTTATCATTAATGAGGTTGTGGTAAGTATCAATTAAAACATGAGCTATAGGTGCCAATTTCTTTTTAGAATAAGACTTCAAATTTCTTTGAACGTCCAGAAAGTTTACATCATCGTCATCATTATCTTCATCCTCATCAATTTTGCTATTAGTGCAAATATGGAGTCATACTCTGCAGCTTCACGTTCAATAGACATCATGAAGGTGTCTCTTTGTTCATTATCACCCCCAGATTCACTAGAGGAATCTCCCCAATCAGCCAGAGCTTGCTTCATAATATTATCAGTAGCATCTCTTCTCTTGAATTTCCTGTCGGGGACCGAGTTCCTCTTAACAACCTTGTCCACATTGTGTTTATTGTGGTCCTACTTTTGAAGAGGATACTCTTTGATGAAATGTCCTGGCTTTCCGCACTTGTGACAACAGTCATACCCTTAGGTATTTCTACTAGAGCTGCCTTTCTTGAGGATTCCTCCATTTCTACGAACCATTTTTTGGAATCACCGAGTAAGATAGTCCATGTCATCATCATCACCACTTGAGTCATTGTTGTCTGTTGAGGACAGGATTCTTCTCCTTTTTGGGTTCACTTTGTTCAAGATCGTTCTTCTTTTTCGTCTCATAGGTTTTCAAATTTCCGATGAGTTCATCAATGGTTGACTTTTGCAGATCCTTCACTTCTATGATAGCATTAATTGTGCTCTCCCAGGAACCTGGTAAAACACTAAGTATCTTTCTTACCAGTTTTTTCCTTGGGATAAATCTCCAAGAGAGTGAAGCTATTGATGATGGAAGTTAAGCGAGTATGCATGTTTTGAATAAACTCATCCTCACTCATCTTGAAGAGTTCATATTTAATGGTAAGCATGTCGATTTTTGACTGCTTGACTTGAGTGGTTTGCTCATGTGCAGTTTGGAGAGCCTCACATATCGCCTTAGCAGATTGATAGGCTTAGATGCGATTTTACTTGTCTGGTTCAATGCCATAAACGAGGATCTTCTTTGCCTTGAAGTTTTTCTCCATGGCCTTACGATCATCATCACTATATTCCTTCCTTGGATTTTGGAACTGTAATTGTTCCCTTGCCAACGGTCTTTATGTGGATGATGGGTCCATCACAGATAACAAACATCCTGGAGCTCTGAATTTTCTACCATGATAAAATCACGCATCCTCGTCTTCCACCAGCCATAGTATTGGCCATTGAATCTTGGTGACCTGTAGGTTGATTGTGCTTCTTCAAAGTTTGTTGGAGTAGCCATGTTGATCTTTTCTAGGTGTTAGCCTTATAGAAAGAACCTGCTCTGATACCAATGATATAAACTAAGAGTCCACGAAACTGTATAGAGAACCATGTTTCTATCAACTCCCACAGTAAGCAATTGACTGTAAAACTAAACAGTATAGAGAACCAGGTTCTCTATCTGTTCCCACGATAAATCGGCAGTAAATAAATAACATACGATATTTACGTGAAAAAGTCCTTGATCAAGGGATTGAAAATCATGACCTACACTAGTAGGATTTCAACTCCATTAAACCGAGCAAACTTCATTACAACCTGTTGCAATCTAGGAATTAAACTCTTAATCCCTCACCCCTTACAATATCCCTATTGTAAGCCATTTGCAATAACTCTATTACAAAGCAATAAATATTGACTAACTCTAATCAAGAAACTAAACCAAATAGTGGTTTAAATCTGTCCTACAAAGACACTTTTTGAAAGTAGTGTAGGATTACAAATGAAGAACAAAATAACAAAGACTCAACAAACCTAAGGACTTAAGATATCTTCAATCTCTGGATCTGGTCTATGGGGTTGCAACAGCTTTGTTCTTGAGAGAGGTGGTGGCTAGCACTTGAGAGAGAAAAATCAATTTTAGGTTTTGCAAGTGTTAGAAAATGAAATCCCTTGCCTCATGTTGATAATATGTGTGTGTGATATCATCAAGGATGATGCAATAAAGTGTCGTTTAGTTTGGCCTTAGCAAGCTACAGTTGTGCTGCTGTACTGCTTCCAAACGGTACAGTGCAACAACTTTTACAGCTGCAGAGTTGACTGCACGACGACCAGGAGAACTGATCCCTATATGTTCCATTTGTTGTTCCCTTATATGATTTCATTATGAATTGAAGCAGACATCTAACTAGTTACTCTAAACGCAAGGGAACTAATTGTATCAGGTTCCTTATCTAGTTCTTTTATGGAGTTTGTCAAATCATCAAAACAAAAAACGCATAACTTATCAATATTGTCATTATCCTTTAATTTTCTTAAGAATCTAACAAGAAATGCATGCTCAGGATAAGATGGGCAAGTGAAAAGCTGTCTTTAAACTTTTGACTCGTTCAACAACTCACGGCTGATCTCCAAAATATTTGGTCTATCATAACAAAGAAAAACTTCCCTATTAGTGGTAGTCCGAAAGGAACAACACATGCTTAGGAAAACATTAGTTCAAAATGAAGAGAAACTTGAGACCAAGAGGTCGAGTTTGATAGAAATTTAATTTCCTCAACTTACACCGTGCAGCAACATTGAAATTGTTCCAGAAATAAAGTACTATATGTGAGCTCTTCAATTGGCTCGACTCTTCTGCAATTTTAAGCTTGGGAATTTGGAGCATCAATTCCGCAGCTCAATCTTTTGTAACCCTTTACAATTCTGAATTCTCAAATTGACAATAAAAGGACAAATAGTGAGTAGAATCTGAAGCATGTTGTCATCTAAATTTACATTAGATAGATTAAGCTTTCTCAAAGTTTTGCAGTCAGAAACAGATGTAGCTCTTGAGCTACGGGTTTAATTGAACCCATAACTTTAATATGTGGCTTAGATGTATATGTAAAAGATCATCAAAATCTCAATAAATATTACATTCTGAACCCATAATTTTTAATGTGCAATGGATTTAGGAGTAGAAATATAAAGATTGAATCCACCAAATTAAATTCTGGATCCGTCTCTATTTGCAGCTGGGCATAGCATACTACTACTAGATACGGAAACATGCATCAGATTGCAACCGCTCAGATTCAATTCTCTTAATAAATTTGATGCCAAGATTGTGAAAATGGGCAAGGGGCAAGATGCATGTCGGTAAGCATATTCAATGAAGACCAAATCTTTTACACAATGTGATGTCAAGTTACTTATCAATCGGAGGAAAAAGTTGAAGAGACGAATGTGAATAAAAGTTGAAAAATACAAACTTGTGAATAGGGATTTTTCTGTCCCCGTATCTCTCCATGATTTTATCTAATTCTCTCATGTTGTAGTAATTATCAACAGTGAATTCCAAGTAGGGATGAGTCAACCAGGCATGTGGCCATGTTTTGAGAATACTCATCTTTGATGCCGCGTTAAAACTAAAGTAAAAGAGTATTTTCTAAATGATGCAATCAGGTAATACTGTACTAATACGTCATGCCATGGTCGGCGGCAGCGGAGGCGGCGCAAAAGTTTCTATGGCCCCTAAATACATAAACAGAACATCAATTTAATAAAACAAAGAGGTAATAAATGGCTTGCCAAAGATACACAAAAGGATACCCTTGTTACCAGCTAAGGCTCTTAGTGTTAGTCAAAGATTTAGCTTTACTTTGATAAGTTCATTCACATAATTGAATGAAAAGATTTCCTTCTTATAAAGTAAAACTAATTTATATAATGTATCCCCGCTGTTAAAGTATTTAATTTGTCAAACCCCGCTCATTGTTAAGATATATTTGATGTATAGAACTGTTTGCAACAAATTTTGCGCAGAAAAATAAATCTGCAATCACAAACAAATGTAAAGAAAAATAATTTTATTGATAAATATTGCGGGTTATAATTCTGTTTATTCATTGATTCTTTCTTCTGATTTATTATCCGTAATTCGAGGACTGGAGCAGCGTGTTTCTCGAACGTAGGATACATTCATGGGAAGTATTTGATCTCCATAAAATTATGTTGTGGATCTTCTTGAAGTATTTGATAATCAAGAAGTATCCGAACCACATCTTGACCTCTTTGTGAGTATTCCATGAGTTTATGGGATACTTGAGATGATCTCCATTTTTTCGAGATCTTTAAGGGAATATGTAACTCTTTTTATAAGAGTGATCTAGGGTTGATGTAAAGTAGCCTCCAAGTCAGAGTTTTGGTAGAGTAGTCTCCAAACAACCCTAATAGACTCATAAAATTTCAATAATTGTCTTGCAGTATCTTGAATTTAGAATTTAAGCTGATCCGTTAAAATTTCAATGTCTACGAGAACACAACAAAAATATGTTGCGGAAGCCAAATGTATATAGCGTGAATAAGTCACAACTACTATACCAAAAATAATGACAGCCACCAAATAATAAATAAGGCAATAAAGCAATAATAAAGGGAACACCAGAATTTACGAGGTTCAGCTAATTTTGCCTACTCCTCGGACACAACCAATATTTTATTCCACTCCAAAAATACAAGTGAAATAATACTAAAGAGAGAAGATACAAATGCCTTAAACAGATGAGAAGGCAAATGAGAGGTGTGTCTCAATCCTAAACATTAGGCCTTCTTTTATAGGGGAAAAATCCCCCCCAAACTTAACTCTCAACCAATGTGGGACTTTGGCATTTTGCCAAACTTCAACAAATCTCCACCTTGGCAAAATTCCACATTTTCAATTCTCTCTCAATAACAAATTTTGGTTGTGTCTTCATCTTCAATCTTCAGTGTTCAACAATGTTGATCAAATCCAAACAATGTTGAAACTTGACCGCAGTCACCACCTTTGTCAGCATATCAGCAGGATTCTCTGTAGTATGAATTTTCTTCACCGTGACTCCACCTTCTTCTATGATTTCTCGTACGAAATGATACCGAACATCAATGTGCTTCGTCCTTGCATGATAAACTTGGTTCTTCGCTAATTGAATAGCACTTTGACTATCACAAAAAATTGTGATACCTTTTTGTTCAACACCAAGCTCCTTTAGCAATCCTTGAAGCCAAATTGCCTCTTTCACAGCATCTGTAATAGCCATGTACTCTGCCTCTGTTGTAGACAAAGCAACTGTTGACTGCAAAGTAGACTTCCAACTAACTGGTGCCTTTGCAAAAGTAAACACATAACCAGTAGTTGATCTTCGTTTGTCCATATCACCCGCAAAATCTGAGTCACAATATCCAACTACAGACTGATTGTCTTCCTGCTCAAAAACTAACCCGACATCTACAGTATTATGAATATACCGTAGAATCCACTTCACAGCTTGCCAATGCTCCTTCCCTGGATTGTGCATATATCTGCTAATAACTCCAACAGCTTGTGAAATGTCAGGCCTTGTGCAAACCATTGCATACATCAAGCTACCAACAGCATTTGCGTATGGTACCTTTGACATATACTCTCGTTCAGCTTCATCCATTGGCGACATAGTAGTACTTAGCTTAAAATGGGAAGCAAGTGGAGTACTAACTGGCTTAGTCTTGTCATCTATGCCAAAACGTTGAAGTACTCTTTTCAAATATTCCTTTTGAGATAAACAGAGTTTCTTTGAACGTCTATCTCTAATTATCTCCATGCCAAGAATTTTCTTTGCCTCACCCAAATCCTTCATCTCGAACTCCTTCTTCAGTTGAATCTTCAACTTATCAATTTCTTCCAAATTCTTGGAAGCTATCAACATATCATCAACATATAGGAGAAGATATACAAAGGAACCATCTTTAAGCTTGTGCAAATACACACAATGATCGTATTTGCTTCTCTTGTACCCTTGCCGCAACATAAACTCGTCAAATCGCTTGTACCATTGTCTAGAAGATTGTTTCAATCCGTACAACGATTTTTCAAGTTTGCACACCATATTTTCTTTTCCAGCAATTTTGAATCCTTCTGGCTGAGTCATGTAGATTTCCTCCTCCAAGTTTCCATGTAAAAACGCAGTTTTTACATCCATCTGAACTAGTTCCAAATCCAATTGTGCTACCAAAGCCAACATAATTCTAATGGAGGAATGTTTTACAACTGGAGAAAACACTTCATTGTAATCAATTCCCTCCTTTTGAGCATATCCTTTGGCCACCAATCTTGCTTTGTAGCGAACATCTAATTGGTTAGGAAATCCTTCTTTCTTTGCAAATACCCATTTGCACCCAATTGTTTTCTTTCCCTTCGGGAGATTGGCCAATCTCCATGTATGATTCTGATGAAGGGACTGTATTTCATCATTCATGGCAATCCTCCACTTATCTTCTTCTGAACTTTGGACAGCGTCTTTGTAAGTAGTAGGAACATCATCAGCTACAATTGAGGTTGCACAAGCAACCGTCTCTATGAGACGAACAGGTTTCGTTATTGTTCTTTTTGGCCTGCTGGTTGCTATTGATTCAAGTTGTTGTTGAGATTCCTGAGTTGGAATCTCCTCTACTGGCTCTCCTTCCAGAGGGTAATCTTCATTTGTTTCCTCCTCTGCTTCTTGTGTAGGAAAAATAAATTTTCCCTCAAACTCCACCTGCTTAGAAGCACCTTCATTTTGTTTGGTATCTTCTGTTACCTTATTTACCATAGCAAATTCATCAAAGGTAACATCTCTGCTGAACATTACTTTCTTTGTCATAGGACACCATAAGCGATATCCTTTGACTCCAGAAGTAATTCCCATAAAAATAGCCTTCTTTGCCCTTGGATCCAATTTTGGCTCCGTCACATGATAATATGCAGTTGAGCCAAACACGTGCAAAGAGTTATAATCTACAGCAGGTTTTCCGTACCATTTTTCAAATGGTGTTTTGCCATCAATAGCAGCAGATGGTAGACGATTAATGAGGTGACATGCATATGTAATTGCCTCAGCCCAAAATTCTTTGCCCAAGCCAGCATTGGACAACATACACCGTACCTTCTCCAGCAAGGTCCGGTTCATACGTTCTGCCACTCCATTCTGTTGTGGTGTATGTCTAACAGTGAAGTGTCGGACGATGCCATCATTTTCACAGACCTTATTGAAATGATCATTTTTGTATTCACCTCCATTGTCTGTGCGAATACACTTGATCCTCCTGCCTGTTTGATTCTCCACCATCGTCTTCCATTTGAGAAAAATTCTCAGCACTTCATCTTTGTTTTTCATTGTATACACCCACACTCTTCGAGAAAAATCATCAACAAAGGTTACAAAATAGTGCTTCCCACCCAATGAAGGTGTTTTGGAAGGACCCCAAACATCAGAGTGTACATAATCCAAAATGCCTTTAGTATTATGGATCGTTGTACCAAATTTAACCCTTGTCTGTTTCCCTTTGACACAATGCTCACAAAACTCCAAGTTGCAAGCCTTTACTCCTTTTAACAATCCTTGATCTGATAGAGTTTTCAAGGATTTTCCTCCAGCATGTCCCAAGCGCATGTGCCATAGCTTGGTTGCTTCTGCCTTTTTGTCGTCACTGGATGTTACTGTCGCTGTCCCAATAACTGTACTGCCACGATAGCGGTACATATTATTATTCTTCCGATTAGCCTTCATTACCACTAGTGCACCGGAGCATACTCTCATCACTCCATTTTCTGCAATGATTTTGAACCCTTTTGATTCTAGGGCTCCCACAGAGATGAGATTCTTCTTCAAATCCGGTACATATCGAACATCTATCAATGTTCTGATCATTCCATCATGGTTCCTTAATCGTATTGAACCAATGCCATATGAGGTAAGAGGGCTGTTATCCGCTGTATGGATGACTCCATATTCTCCTTCTTGAAATTCCACGAACCAGTCCCTGTTGGGACACATATGATAGCTACAAGCCGAGTCCATCAACCATATGTCTGATGATGTTGATGACTCTGTTGTAACTAATGAGAAGTCTGAATCATCACAATCAGCTACATTTGAATCCATAATAGCCTTTCCATTGTTATGTTTGGCCTTATTCTTCAACTTCGGACAGTCTTTCTTCCAGTGCCCTTTTTCTCGACAAAAGGCACATTCATCTTTGCTGGGTCTGGATCTTGACTTGGATCTTCCCTTCTTTGTCCTCGTTTGATTTTGAGGACGACCCCTCACAAACAGTGTTTCTCCTTCTCCGCCCTTCTGTTTTTCTCGCTTTCTTTGTTCATAGCTGTACAAAGCTGAACAAACTTCTCTGAGAGAAATTTCGTCATTTCCATGGAGTAGAGTAGTTTCAAGGTGCTCGTACTCATCAGGAAGTGACGCCAACAACATTAAGGCCAAGTCACCATCATCATAAGTTGTATCCATATTTTGCAAATCTGTGACCAACTTATTGAAACTGGTGATATGTTCATTCATCGTGGTACCAGGAACATAGGTGAAGTGAAACAGTCTCTTCTTCATGTACAATTTATTTTGACTATTTTTCTTCAAAAATTTATCCTCCAGTGCTTTCCATAATTTACTTGCAGAAGTTTCCTTTGTGTATGGATATTTCTGCTCTCTAGCAAGGTAGGATCGAATGGTACCGCAAGCAACACGGTTGATAATTCTCCAATCTTCTTCTCCAATAACAACTGGTTTCTTTTCTTCAATGGCCAGATCTAGCCCTTGTTGAAAAAGAACATCTAGAACCTCGCCTTGCCACATCCCAAAATGTCCGGACCCGTCAAAAATTTCTACCGCAAATTTCGTATTTGACACAATTCTTGTCATAAGAGAAGATGCCAATGATGACGTATTGTTGACACTTGATGTAGATTCTTCTTGTTTATTGTCTCCCATCTTTGACACAAATATTATTTAATAGCTGACGACACAAATCAAGATTATTTCCTTTCTGATGTAGAAGATCAGACTAAGCTGCAACTACAGAGCATACTCAGACAGAACATTGACTCGGTTACCAAGATAAATCTTTTCTGATGTGGAAGATCAGACTATGCTGCAACCACAGAGCATACTTAGACAGTACCTTGGCTCTGATACCAATTGTTGCGGAAGCCAAATGTATATAGTGTGAATAAGTCACAACTACTATACCAAAAATTATGACAGCCACCAAATAATAAATAAGACAATAAAGCAACAATAAAGGGAACACTAGAATTTACGAGGTTCAGCTAATTTTGCCTACTCCTCGGACACAACCAATATTTTATTCCACTCCAAAAATACAAGTGAAATAATACTAAAGAGAGAAGATACAAATGCCTTAAACAGATGAGAAGGCAAATGAGAGGTGTGTCTCAATCCTAAACATTAGGCCTTCTTTTATAGGGGAAAAATCCCCCCCAAACTTAACTCTCAACCAATGTGGGACTTTGGCATTTTGCCAAACTTCAACAAAATAAACACGTTCAAGTAAGGAATCTTAGTACTGATTATTCTTCAAACAAAGCTAGATTTGAGTCAAACAAAAGCAAGAAGTAATTCAGTAAAAGAATATAGAAAAGAAGAAGGAAGTATTACCAGAGAGAAAGAGACGGCAAGAGAGATGCTTGAACTTAGTCGTTTGGCTGCTTTAAGACGAGTGAGAGACATCCAGAAATGCGATTAAAGAATTCCAGGTTTCCTACTAAAGCAATCTTATAACACAACAACAATAACGACCAAGTAAAATTTCACAGGGGAGGGTAGTGTATACGCAGACCTTACCCCTACCCGATAGAATAGAAAAACTGTTTCCGAAAGACTCTTGGCTCAAGAATACAAAAAGACAAGAAAACAATAAAGCTTTCAAATTTGAAAAAAAAAAACATGAACTGACATGATTATTCTGCAAAGTACATCTAAGATTTATTATTTTCTACTTGTTATAAAACAATAAAAGAAGAACAAGAATATTGAGAGAAAAGTAGAGAGACAAAATTCTTATTGAATTTTGGGATGATTTACAATGGAATAGAACCCCTCTATTTATAGGGAAAAAATAACTTAGCCACCAAGTAACAAATCCTAAGATCTCTCTCAAATACAGACATTCACCTTAAATAGAATTCTATTTATAACACTACTCATACTTTTTAGTTGCTTTTTTCTTCTTTCTAACAAGGACAGTAAATTTCTATATTTGATCTTTTAAAAAAACTATACGCATAAAATTTGCAATTGACAAGATCTATTGTGGACCCATTGTATATTGGATAAAGTTACTACTCTGATCTTAAATGTATTTTAGGTACTTTTCTTTGCATATTTAGCTTATATGCCAAACTCATTGTTCTAAAGCATTAGGTGTGATTTTGTTGTATTGAGACGAGGATCTTTCGAAAATAGCTTTTTATTTTTACAAAGTAAAGATAAGGACTCCATATGTACTACCCTCCTCGAATCTCAGTTATCTGGGTATATTGTTGTTGCTAAAACGGCCAAATAGATTGCAATAAGAGAGTACGACAGGCATTTGGATAATATTTGACTAATACTTAAAATTAAAGTATTTAAAGTTGAAGTATCTTTAAATATAAATTATTAAAGGAGACCATGAAAAGTGAAATTTGTGAATGAAAACCTTAAGAAAATTAAAATGACATTGTATAGTCGCTCTTAAAATAATAACCGAAATATATTATATTTTGTATATTTTTTATATATATACATTATGTATGTTATATACAAAAATTATATAAATTTTATACATTTTTTCGGCTATCAAATGTAAATAGTTTCTGATGCGGGCTAAAAGTGAAAAAAGTCCAAAACATTACTTCATATATAAGATTCTCCTCAAATCACTATTTCAATATTCCACGTGTCTATTCCGTCTGTTTAGGAGCATTTTTATTTAATAGTGTAACAGTAATGAGTCGTTGACCCGATAATATAACGAAGGACATTTTTAAACAATTGTTAATAGTAGATGGACATATCAGACCCTTTACTGAATTAGGAATGACCAAGACTATGTCGCTATTCAATAAGGTACATGAACGACTTTATATATAATGTGCTTCAGCATTGCCATATTAAGTACAAAGCTCTTACAACTATAAATTGCATAACATAAACAAAACCAAAGTTCCAAAAAAGGTAGAGAAATATATATATATATATATATCTTGATAGGAAAGCTGCAAAAACATAGTTTGCACATTTTCAAGTTTGCCACACGCAGCTGAAGCAGAAAGCTCCTACACTTTTAATATCATAACATCAAACCATTAGTCCTCCATTGCAATTTTTTTTTTTTCCAAGCATAGGACGTGGCTCGGCATTCTTCAACCTTCAACAATGGCCATCCCATCGATGGGGTTGCAGGGGCTGAAAGAGCTATCAACAGGTAAAATTATGGAGCTTTGCAGGGAAACCTCTAGAGAGTCTCCCTCTTTGACAATTTTAAGGGTTGCGATTTCCAATAGGTTAGGTGCTGTAGCCGCGATCAGTAGAAATTTTCCATTATGCAGGTCAAGCAGAATTGGGATACAAATTAAATGGTAAGTGTCCAGATTAAGTGGCCAAGTTTGTATTCCTTGAAGACTATTTGATCGAAACCATCTTGTCTTCACAAAATCATACCCATATAAGCACTTGTCACAGCTGAACCAATACAAAGTTGAGTTATATACCACCGGCTGTCTATTTCTTGCGACATAGAATAGTAGGTGAAGATAGTCACAACCTTGGAGCTCATCCGGAACAAAACTACACCATACCATCACGACCGGTTTTCAAGTTGGGATGGCTCTCGGTACGCACCGTATCATCAACGACATTGAAAAACAGCAAAGAACCGTCCCCAAATGAATAGAAGACAGTTGTGGTTTGATCCATAAGGGCTTGCCAAGTTTTGGAGCTGAGGTCGCAATATTTGTTATTAATATGTATTCGAAAATATATTCAAAAGTAAAAAAAAAATACTATAAAAGCAGAAATGCAGAAGAATAGAATTATTCTGAACCCACTGAATTCATAGTGTTTCCTTAAGGAACTTAATCCCTCCTAGTACCCAAGGTTTAGGATTATTTCCTTCTAGGATAGAAAGTATTACCCTCACTGGTATAGCGGTACTTCAAAACGCAGTGACAACGAACGCAAAGAACAGTAGTAAATCAAGCTTACCGCTTTCTTTTCTGTTAAAACAATGCAGAAAGAAGGAGAAATCAGAATTTTCGTAAAGAAAATTTGAGGGAGAGTTCATATATTTATAGCCAAAAAAACGTTGGATTATACTGAAGAGTTACAACTCTTCATGTAAGGTTGCACCTCAAAATTGTTGTTTTATAAAACGACCATTTCTGCAAACCACCAAATTCAATTATAACGGGAAAATTAAAACTGAGGGAAAATTACCGTTACAGTAATGGTCTAATTTGGATTAATTAATATTGCGTTAATATTAACAAATAAATTTGGTCCAAAAAATTAATCAATCAATCACATCATTTGACCAAATCCGAATCCGAATCCGAATCTGAATCTGAAGTCGAAGCCGAAGTTGATCATTTGACCAAATCCAAATCCGAAGCCGAGCCAAGCGAGCGAGCGACGACGACAGCGCGCGAATTGCCTTTTTCTAAACTTTTTAAGAGCTAGAAGAAGTGCAATTATGTATATATATACCCATCAAAAGTTTTTTCCTTTAATATGGGACAATGTCCCTTTGTCAAGGAGAGAAAAACAAAATTTTATTTTTCCCTTCCATTTCCCATTCACCCTCTTTTAAGCTCTAAGAAGCTTAAACCCAACAATCCCCCACATGAATGGAAAATGGCTATATCACGAAAATATGCATGAAAAACTGTGTGATTTACAAGTAAGGATTAATCGCATCTGGATAAGTAGGTTTTCCTTTGAACTTTTCGTAGTGAACTTATGTCGAATATACTCTATCAATCGGTAGATTTGATATCTTTGAACCATTAAACTTTGGTGTATATCTAGACAACCATAAGTCACACAATGAACCCTTAACCATCTTTGGTTCTCATTGTTGTATTCGTTTCAGCCACGAACAACGTTTGATTTCATAAGTGCGTAGAGAATTGGCCTTTCAAAATTCTCCTTGAAGCGGCTAACACTTCTCACTTACATAGGTGATTCCTAAACGTATCATCCTGTGGATACATTTTTTAATATACCCCGTATTAAATTTAAAAACCATTAAAAAGTTTTAATACTTTATCCTTGGTACTGAATATTGTCTTATCACTAGAATCGACCAAAATATTTAGTTAAAAATGTTGAACCATCATTAATGACTTTGTTTGATCTCCTTGAACCTAGATCTTGGGATCTCCACTCTTCTAGGTAGAGTTACCACCACAATGACTTGTCCTCGTCCATAGTCTCATTCTCCTTGATGATCTTACAATTACCTTTCTAGTTAGACCTTTTGTAAGTGGATCTGATACATTGTCTCTTGACTTTACGTAGTCAATTATAATGATCCCCCTAGAGAGTAGCTACCTAACGGTTTATGTCTTCGTCGTATATGACGAGATTTACCGTTATACATAATGCTCCCAGCCCTTCCAATTGTCACTTGACTAAATGTATGCATATTGGTGCTAACAACTTGGGCCAAAATGGAATATCTTCCAAGAAATTCCGGAGCCATTCATCTTCTTCACCGGCTTTATCTAAGGCTATAAATTCAGCCTCCATTGTAGAGCCGACAATACACGTTTGTTTGGATGACTTCCAAGATACCGATCCTCCACCAACAGTGAATACATATCCACTTGTGGACTTAGAATCTGTTAAACCGGTGATCCAATTTGCATCACAATATCCCTCAATCACCCCAGGATAATCACTGTAGTGCAAAGCAAAGTCTTAGGTATGTTTTAAATATCCCAAAACTCGTTTCATCCCCATCTAATGAGATTGACCTGGATTACTCGTGTATCGACTCAATTTACTTATAGAACAAGCTGTATATGGTCGAGTACAATTCATGATATATATTAAACAACCCAACAAATGAGCATAATTCAATTGTGATATGTCTTGGCCTTTGTTCTTTGCAAGTGCAAGATTCACGTCAATTGGAGTCTTTGCAACTTTAAAATCTAAGTACTTGAATTTTTCAAGTACTTTTTAATGTAATGAGATTGCGACAATGCTAGACCTTGAGGAGTCTTATGGATCTTAATACCCATAATTAAATCGGCAACTCCCAAGTCTTTCATATCAAACTTGCTAGTTAGCATACGCTTGGTCGTATTTATATTGCCAATGTCATTACTCATTATCATCATATCATCCACATATAAACAAACAATGACTGTGTGATTTTTAACATTTTTAATATACACACATTTATCACATTTATTAATTTTAAAACCATTTGACAACATTGTTTGGTCAAATTTCGCATATCATTGTTTGGGTGTTTGTTTTAGTCTGTAAAGTGACTTAACAAGTCTACATACCTTCTTTTCTTTACCTAGAACCACAAATCCTTCAGGTTGTTCCATGTAAATTTCTTCCTCCAACTCTCCATTTAAGAAGGTTGTTTTAACGTCCATTTGATGAATTTCAAGACCATATGCTGCAGCTAATGCTACTAACATTCGTATGGACGTATCTTATAACTGGAGAGTATGTATCAAAATAGTCAAGACCTTCTCATTGTCTATACCCTTTGACCATAAGTCTTGCCTTATATTTGTCAATAGTACCATCATCTTTTATTTTTCTCTTAAAAATCAATTTAGAACCTAATGGTTTATTGCCTAGAGGAAGATCGACCAATTCCCATGTATGGTTGTTCAGTATGGATTCTATTTCACTATTGATAGCCCCTTTTCAAAATAATGATTCGGAAGAAGACATAGCTTCTTTAAATGTCCGAGGCTCATTTTCTAATAAGAAAGTCACAAAATCTAGTCCAAATGAAATAGACGTTCTTTGACACTTACTATGTTTTGGATCCTTCTGATTGTATGTACTTTCTTTTGGTTCTTCCTGAGGTCGTTTAGATCCATCACTAATCAACTTACATTCTTTTTTATATGGATATATATTTTCAAAAAATTCAGCATTATCTTATTCTATAACCGTATTATTATGAATACCGGGATTTTCTGATTTGTGAACCAGAAATTGATATGCTTTACTATTCGGCGCATATCCTATGAAAACACAATTAACAGTTTTTGGTCCTATCTTTACCCTTTTGGGTTTAAGAACTTGCACTTTTGTAAAACACCCCTATACTTTCAAATAATTCAAGTTGGGCTTCCTTTCTTTCCATTTTTTATATGGAATGGATTGTGTTTTGCTATGGGGTACTCGATTTAATATCTAGTTAGCCGTAAGGCTTCCCCCCACAAGTTCTATGGCAAACCAAAACTTATCAACAAAGCGTTCATCATTTTCTTTAATGATCGATTCTTTCTTTCTGCAATCTCATTGGATTGGGGTGTGTAAGGGGCCTTTGTTTGATGAATAATTTCATATTCTAAACATATCTCTTCAAAAGGAGATCTATATTCACCACCCTTATCACTTCTTATCATTTTGATTTTCTTGTTAAGTTACGTTTTAACTTCATTTTTGTATTGCTTGAATGCATCTATTGCTTCATCTTTATTATTAAGTAAGTAAACATAGCAATATCGAGTACTGTCGTCAATAAAAGTTATGAAATACTTCTTTTCACCGCAGGATGGTATTGATCTCATGTCGCAAATATCTGTGTGAATTAAGTCTAAAGGATTTGAATTCCTTTCAACTGACTTATAAGGATGTTTAACATACTTAGATTTCATGCATATTTGATATTTTAATTTGTCGCATTCAAACTTAGGCAATACTTCCAAATTAATTATTTTTTGCAATGTTTTATAATTAACATGTCTCAAACGTAAATGCCATTAATCATTTGACGCAAGTAAGTAAGAAGAATCTGAAATTTTATTATTGTCAACAACCATTATATTCATCTTAAAAAGGCCCTCAGTAAGGTAATCTTTTCCTAAGTATATCTCATTCTTACTTTTTACAACTTTGTCTGAAACAAAAATACACTTAAACCCGTTCTTGACGAGAAGTAAAATAGAAACTAAGTTCTTCTGTATTTCAAAAACATGACAAATGTTGTTCAGAGTCACCACCTTGCCAGAGGTCATCTTCAGGAATATCTTTCCATAACCTTTAATTTTGGTCGTTGCAGAATTTCCCACAAAAATGGTTTCGTTGGGTCCAGCGGGAACATATGAAGCAAATGCTTCTTTAACAGTACAAACATGGCGGGTAGCACCAGAATCAATCCACCACTCCTTAGGATTTCCTACTAAGTTGCATTCAGATAACATAGCGCACAAGTCATCAATATCATCATTTGTTTCAACAATATTTGCTTGACACTTTTTCTTCTCTTTCTTTGGAGCACGACATTCTGTAGCTTTGTGTCAAACCTTTCCACAATTGTGGCAGTTTCCCTTAAATTTCTTCTTGCTGGGATAGTTGTTTGGTCCAGAAGACTTCTTCCACTTTTTCGGATTAGTTGGAGCAGTTTCAACAATATTTGCTCCCATAATTGTTGAGTTCCCACATGTCTTCTTTTCTGCAGCTTTATTGTCCTCTTCGATCCTCAATCGAACGATGAGATCTTCGAGTTTCATCTCCTTGCGCTTGTGTGTCAAGTAGTTCTTAAAGTCCCTCCATAAAGTAGGCAACTTCTCAATCACTGCTGCAACTAGAAATGCCTCATTGATGACCAAACCTTTAATGAAAAATTCATAATTAGTAACAAAATTAATACTTTCAACAAAAGCATTAATTCGGATTATATCTTCAGCAAGGAGATAATGAATTATAACTTGTAGCTCTTGAATCTGGGTAATGACAGGCTTACTGTCTACCATCTTATAGTCAAAAACTTGGCTGCAACAAACTTCCTCAAACCGGAATCCTCGATTTTATATTTCTTTTCCAATGCATCTCATAGTTCTTTAGAAGTTTCTGCATTACTATAGATGTTGTAAAGATCATCTTCCAGTCCGTTAAGAATGTAATTCTTGCAAAAGAAATCTGAGTGCTTCCAAGCCTCAGTCACAATAAAATATTCATTATCCGGAGTTGATTTCAGCAGAACCGGAATGTCTTCCTTGATAAACTTCTGAAGACTCAAAGTAGTCAAATAGAAGAACATCTTCTATTGCCAACGTTTGAAATCAATCTCGAAATTTTTTGGGCTTTTTGGCCGGAGGCGGTGGTGGCATAGAACGACTGGAAATAGCAACATTGCTCGTAGAGCCAACCACGGGGGCTATTGTTTCTGTCATTTCTGTTCACAACAAAAAAGAAAAAATTAATTGACGGTGGAATATTTAAAATCTTCAAAAACGAATAACTTTAACAGAAACAATTTAAATACCACAGTGAAAATTTTATTTCTTCAAATTGAATACAAAATGAGTAGAAAATTACAAGGATTTTAATCTCGTAATGTCAAGCAAGGAGTAGAAAATCCGAAGATTTTAATCTCCAAACTGAGAGTAGAAATCACTAGGATTTAGTCTCCTATAAACAAAACATAAGATGAATACAGAAAAAATAATTAAGTTCCTTAAGCGTGTTAGTATTTTGTATTAGAAAATATATTCAAAACCAGTAGCAATGAAAAAATCAAAAATGTAGAAGAACATAAATTAATCTGAGCCCACTGAATTCACAGTATTTCTTTAAGGAACTTAATCCCCTCCTAATACCTGAGATTTAGGATTATTTCCTCACAGGATAGAATGGATTACCCTCACTGGTATAGCGGTACTTCAAACTGTAGTGACAACGAATGCAAAGAACAGTAGTAAATCACACTTACTATTTTCTTTTCTGTTAAAACAATGCAGAAAAAAAGAAGGAGAAATTAGAATTTTTGTAAAAAAAATCTGAGGGAGAGTTCATGTATTTATAGCCAAAAGAAATTCAATTATAACGGGAAAGTTAAAACGGAGGAAAAAACTATGTTGTGCATGGTTATATGTTTTCACATGATTTATCCGAATATTCTTCGTCGACAAGTTGGGGTGAATATTATTGGGTTTAATCTTCTTAGAGCTTAAAAGAGGGTGAATGAGAAACGAACGGAAAAATAAAATTTTGATTTTCCCTCCGTAACAAAGGGACATTGTCCCATATTGGAGGAGGAAAAGACTTTTGATGGGTACATATACAATTGTACTTCTTCTAGCTCTTAAAGAGTTGAGAAGAAGGCAAGTCTCGCGCCATCGTCGCCACTCGCTCGGCTCGACTTCGTCTAATTTGGATTAATTAATATTGCATTAATATTAACAAATCAATCAATCATTTGACCGAAACCGAAGCCGAGCCGAGCGACGACGACAACGCGAGACTTGCCTTCTTCCCAACTCTTTAAAAGCTAGAAGAAGTGCAATTATATATATACCCATCAAAAGTCTTTTGCTCCTCCAATATGAGATAATATCCCTTTATCAAGGAGGGAAAATCAAAATTTTATTTTATCCTCCATTTTTCGTTCACCCTCTTTTAAGCTCTAAGAAGCTTAACCCTACAAATTTCACCTCAACTTGTTGACGAAGAATATTCAGATAAATCACATGAAAACCTATAGCCGCCCACAACATAGATCTTCCCGTCAGAGGCAAACACAAACGGCTGGAACCAGTCAAGTTTCCTGGGAGAAGGTATGGTTTCTCAGCCACATTTGTTAGGGTTTGTGGTATTATATTTATGCAATTTCCTAGAGACGGCGTGATTCCTGAGTCCTCCGGTGCAGTAGATGTCTTCACCAAAAACAGTCCAACTTATTCCCCGTTCAAGCGACAACGCGTCAGCAATCGGACGAAGTTCTCGTGGCAAGGACTTCAAATCAACACGATAAAATTCATCATCCCCTATACGTCTACTACGGAGATAGATCACTCCTGAAGCCTCCAATCCTGATGGCACTGAATTTTTCTCCATTATGGCCGCTGATGTTTCGGCTATTCTGATGACTAGTAGTCGTACCCCTAGACTTGTTTGAACATATTAGATATATTGCTTAAATAAATTTCACTTGTCATCTTATTTGTCAATACGATATACCCAATAATTAAATCTCTATTAGATTAAAGGGACTTATATAGTCATCGAATAATTTTTTTGTTATATTTTTCTTTATTGTATTATTTAATATTTAGTATTATTGCATTGTTAATAAATAATTTATTAGCATATTGTTTTGTTTAATATTTTTTCCTTCTCTGTAATATAAGAGAAGATATATATTTTATTAGTGTTTCAAAATTTTTATTTATTTTAAATTATATTCAGTTGTTCTCAATAATATTATCTGAATTTTAATGAATAAGATCTCTATTAAATTAAAGGGACTTATATAGGCATCGTATAACTTTTTCTTTTGTATTTTTCTTTATTATATTATCCAATATTTAGTATTATTACATTGTCAATATAAATTTTTATTAGCATATTACTTTGTTTAATATTTTTATCGACTACATTCTTTTTGTAATATAATAGAAAATATATATTTTATTACTCTTGAAATAATTTTTATTTTAAATTTGTTCTACATTTTTCTTTATTATATCATCTAATGTTACGTATTATTACATTGTTAATAGAAATTTTGTTAGCATATTACTTTGTTTAATATTTTTGTTTGCTCTGTAATATAAGAGAAAATATATATTTTATTACTCTTCCAATATTGTTTTTTTAAAATAAATATTATTCTGTTATTCTCAATAATATTATCTGAATTTTAATGAATAAGATATCTATAAACTTAAACGGACTTATATAGACATCGAATAACTTTTTTGTTATGTATTTTTATTTATTATATTATCTAATGTTTAGTATAATTGCATTGTTAATAGAAATTTTTATTAGCATATTACTTTTTTTAATATTTTTGTCTACTCTTTATTTTTGTAATATAATATAAGATGTATATTTTATTACTCTTGAAATATTTTTTATTTTAAATTTTATTCTATTGTTCTCAATAATATTATCTTAAATTTAATGAATAAAATATCTATTAAATTAGACGGACTTATATAGGTATGAAATAACTTTTTTGTTCTTTTATTTTTCTTTATTATATTATCCAATAGTTAGTATTATTTTATTATTAATAAAAAAAATTATCACCATATTACTTTGTTTAATATTTTTGTCTGCTATTTGTTTGTGATATAATAGAAGATATATATTTTATTACTCTTGAAATATTTTTTTATTTTAAATTTTATTCTATTGTTCTTAATAATATTGTCTGAATTTTAATGAATAAATCTCTATTAAATTAAAGAAACTTATATAGTTATCGAATCTATATAGATAGATTTTCTTGTTCTCAATAATATGGTATGAATTTAATGAATAAATACACTTTTTACTTTTAAAAAAGAAAAAGAAAAATAATTATTAAAAAAATTAACTAACCTAAACCAGCCCTCACCCATGTTTGAGTAGTTATTTTAGGTAGTTAATTTTTTTTTTGTCTTTATTTTTTATCATTTTAAAAAAAAAAAATTGAATCTCCAAATTTGTTATAGCTTTGTCCTAAAATTTGATACTTGTTAAATTTTTGTTGTTACACTTGGCATCATCACATTGATTTGCTTCTCCTATTCTATATAGAATACATTGATTTGCTTCTCTTATTCTATATAGATAGATATTGATAGATTTTTGGGTCTAGGGTTTCGGATTGTTCTTTTAAATATTGAACTAATATTTGATGCCCTATGGGGCAATGAATTTTCCCTAGATTTATTAGAATTAGAATTAGAATTAGAATTAGAATTAGAATATACAGAAAAAAGGAAAACAAATCAAACGACGACGTCCTGCAGGTGGTTACTCAGTCTTCTGTCAACGCTTTATGCTTCGCCCCGACTGCAATTTTTTATATCAAAATCAGCTACCTCTCTCTCTCTCTCTCTCACTCACTCACGCACACACAAACACGCACACACAAACACGCACACACGCACCAGAAAATGGCGACGAGCAGAGCGAAGATCGCATTCAGAATAGTAATAGGGATTTTGCTACTGCTGTTACTATACTACGTTGGTCGCCCTCTGTACTGGAAAATCTCCGCCACCGTTCACGACATCCGCCACCATAAGCAAACCGTCTCCGCAGGTCTCGTCTCAGTTTTTTTATTTTCTATTAAAGTGTTATATTTGTAGTTTTATTGTTAAGCATAAATTAATAAGCGTTGAAAACATTGTAATTTTGAGGTTTGATATATACTATTACATTGTTTTTGGTGTAGGATTTTCACAAATTGTTCAGGCAGCGCAGAATTCAGTGGGCTGGTTTCACGACGAGTCCGATTCAGGAGTGCACAATGATCGCATCACGGCAGCAAGGAGGATCCTAGCTTCTTCATAAGGTTTTGTAAAAGCTTTGTAGTTTTGATAATTGTATTTTACTTTCATGTATTAAGAGTGTTGCAAAGTGAATAATGTTGATCTGCTTGAATAAATTATGCTACTGTTTTGGAGTCTTTCACATTTTTGAACTTTTGGCAATTGTAACTACATATTGTACTAATTAAGTCCATACCAGAGTGTGGAATGTTCGAAGTTTCTCTGTTTATTTCGCTTAATATGAGTTTAAATTTCCTTCCTGTTCCTACTTGTTTTATCCCACTTACTCCATCGTTTGTTTGTTAATTTCCTGTCTCCGTGTTAATTACATTAAATTGAATACATGTTGCACACTATATTTTTTTTGCCTCGAGGTATATCTCATGCTAATTTGATTTGCTCTTTCACAAATGAAAGAGGCTCACGAAATCTACACTTTACGCGAGCAAAAAAAAAAAAAGATATGGCCGCGAGAATGTTACATTTAGCTTTTCCATTGAGTGTTTATTTTGCTCTACGAATTAAGAAGGGATCAGTAAGAAGTTTTACTTGGTGATATGAGATAGAAGATATCCAGGCTCAAGTTGTTCTAATTCAAGGACATGTCGCTTTCTGAGGGTAAATGTTAAGTTTAAGTCCAGCAATTTACCTAGACAAACAGATTTCTTTTAGATGCACCAATTGGATTTTGCTTTTGAAAGTATGTTAAGTGTTAACTAGTTAGAACTTAGAAATTCATTGAAAAAACATGCAGCAATTATTTTTTATTTGTATGTGATTTGATAGGTTTTCTTGATAGGAATATCTAGAGACTAGCATGCCTGCACTTTGGTTTTAAAAGGATCATTGGTGTGTCAGTGAATTTGGCGGACATATAATTGTCTCTCATTGTGAAGCAGTAGTATCTATTTAATTATCTTAAAAGTGATTGCCTTCTTTCAAGAGAAGTAGGTTATTTGATATATTTTCCCGAAAAGTATAACTTATGTGTAGCAGAGGCGGATCCAGGATTTGGAGGTTACGGCTGCCATATTTTTTTTGAACGTTACTATGCACATAGTCCAGATAAAGTAAACATTTGATCGATTTGATCAACCTTAGGCTTCAATTCGAATTATTCACCTTTTGAATTTATATAGAAATATAGATCGAACGAAACAAATGAACTATAATTATGACTACATGGAACAAATTATAAGACTTCGAACAATATTACTAATATCATAATTTTTTTTCTTCCTATATAGTGCTCTATAAATGCCTTCATTATTAATCGATCTACATGTAGAACATTTTAAATTTTCAAGAACTCTTTCGCATAGCTAGCCAGAAGGGATCAAACACTCTTCTTTGAATTTAAGAAGAAATCACGTCCTTTGTAAATTTTCATACATATAGAAAAGAGAAGTTCAGAATAGCGATCTCCAAATTACTTATCCATTTTAAGGGAGTGGTATTTAGATCAACCCTAATCCCATGATGTTTTCTCTTTTCTTTACTTACTCTCTCTTTCTAGGTGCAGAGTTAATTGGTACAAAAAATCAAGAAAAAAAAATATAAAAGAAAAATGAAAGATAAAATGGAATAACAACATGCATCCAAAACAACCTGTTAAAAGAAAATGTCAGCTAGTTGATCCATTCAAAGTGGAAAAAAAAAATGAGTATGAGAATAATAGGAGAAAAGAGTTGAAAGAAATAAGAAGATGAGATGGGAACAATTATTTCCAGAAACTAGAAGAGAATTAGTGTAGTTGTGTGGATGCTACGATGCTTAGATATTTAGAGGAAGAAAGACATTGATAAAGGAAGGGAAGAACAATTGGAGAAAGAATAAGACAAAGCAAGTCAAAAATGTTGGAAAAAGTCGTCAATAGGGCTCGATCCCTGGCCACCAAGGAGGAAATTTTAACTTTTTGCCAATGGCACCTTGGTATCTGTTGTTACTCCGGGTGGCACTACAAAATAGTATAGTTTTTCTTGTATATAGATTCATATATACGCACCGTTTTGGCCGAATTTTGCGGGTGGCATACCACCCCTTCAGGCCTTAATAGATCCGCCCCTGATGTGTAGTGTAATTCTTTATATGTACAAGTCGGCTCGTATTTCCCGTTGTTGAGAGATAGTGTGTGCTGTAAATGTTTCTATATTGCCTTACAAGAGCAATTGTTGATATGGTTCTTACCAAGCAGAGGTACAAGAGTGTGGTATGTCTAGAACATTTAAATTGTTTTTTGACTTATATATTAGGGGAATAAGATTGCCTTCTATAAGTTCTCATTTCCTGAACTTCTTATCTGAATGATTTGTAAATTGATGATAATATTTGTTCTATCCCAAAGAAGTCGTGTATAAAATGTGATTTTCAACTTTTTTGCCTTGGGAGGACTGGAATACTGTGAACTTCCAATATGACTCGCGCTCCCTTTTTTTCATTTTCTTTGACTCCATTTGTCTGGACATGGAGCTTAGGTATTAGTTTGGTTCGCATAGTGTACATGTACTAAAAGAAGGAAATGTTTCAAGTGATAATTGAAATTTTAGTTTGACAAGAGTTAACCAATCAACTCAAGTTTTCCCCTGATTTTCTCTTTTTTATTTCTTTTCCTTTCATCAAAAAGAGAAAATCAGGCGAAAACTTGAGTTGACTGGTTAAATAGATCTAAATTTTAGAAACTTGTGAAAGTTGTATAAGACGATAATTTTTCAGAAGAAAGGTGTAAAACATTTTGGGACGTTCCAAATGGAGAAGTGCCATATAAATTGGGATGGAGGAGTACTATTTAACAGTTGCCAGTTCTTAAAAGTTCAGTTTACTACTTGGCTTCATATCACGTATTGTATTTCCTTTATTGTAACTGTGAAGAGATGTGGAGTTGCACAAAGAGTTGATTCAAACAACCTTAGCTACAGTACTCAAGAATTTCAAGTTTTTCTTGTTTTTTAACATTTGATCTTGAGTAGTTGATTCAGTTATGTTTCTTCTAGCTCCCTCAGTAGTCTGTATGAACCATCTTGATTAATCTTTTAGTAGACAATATCAGAAACTTCTTTGTGTCTTTTCCATGAGGTGAGCTTTATTTTGGACTCATGAAAGCTGATATTTGCTTGATTGTTTTGAGGGACGTCAATGCTATTGATGTTCTTCGGAAGCTTCTGAAACCAGAACAGCAAAGATTTCGTAGAACTGACATCTCTTACCTGAAGTGTTTGGAAATAGCAGTGAGTATAGATTTTGAAAGTTGTACGGGTGCATCAACTTGGGAGGAAGTATTGGGCCTATTCTAGTCTTCACCTACAATTATACCAGGAAAGCTTGTGACGTGTGAGCCATAACCTCGGCATATTTTTTAATTTCCTGGAGCATTTCTGTCTTCGCATTGAGAATTAATTACATTAAGCTTTTTCTTTCCATCTTACATTTTGTACGTCAGTGTCATTTACTTTCCCAAAAAACAAAAAATGTTGATGCCATTTTGTTACAGTTGGAGATACCTGAAACTTTATACGAAATCTTTTCTGAATTTTGGGGGCTAAGTTTGCCAAATGGGCCAACGTAATTGGACATTTTGTTCTAGAATTGGATTTTGGACAAACATTAGAATTGAGTTGTCAGCCCAAAAGGGAGAGAAGCCCCCTTATTGAAATGTCCCTATTTGTGTTTTCCCCAAGATTCAGCCGTGAGCTGAAAATGAATACCAAAAAACGGCTGTGAACGTGTACCGAGAAGTCCCTACCATGGTGCAGTAAAAACTTGTAGGATCATATGGTTTTAGCAGGCTCTTGCGTGCTAGTTCATATGACCTAGTATAATAGCCTAACGATAGCTAACTAAGAATATGTCACGACCCATTTTCTTGTTGATCGAACGAACCATCTTTGCTTATTAAATCTATTATAACTCCAAACTTTATATGCAACAAGGCAATACTCCAACAAAATACTTTTGATTAATTTAAATATTTAAATAAATCAACGCCAAAACTTTATTCGTAGTAATTACTGAATTACCACTAAGTTATTATCAAAAACATTCGAGTCTTAACCCAACGACTATATCTATGAAGCCTCTACTGATAAACTGACGCATTGCTCAGGACATAAGATTTCTTGGTCAGTTCTCTAAGTAAATAAAGATGACTCAAAAGAATACTCCACGAACAAAAGCGAAGCTCACCAATTACACCGGAAGAGAAGGAAGCCTTAACCCGTATCCTGCTCGCTTGCAACACCGGTTCCTATGTTGTACCGCAGACCAACGTAGGTTCCCAAAAGAAAACGTCAGTACCATCCATTGTACTCAGTAAGTTTCAACAACAAGGGACGAAACTTTAATACAATACACATTACGAGCAAGGAATCTAAATGCATAGAAAACATAAAGCCTCTAAGAACAATTCTAAAATAATTGCATAATAGTAGTTTATGAATATTCTAAAAGAAATTCTTTTCTTTTTTCTTAAAAAAATTACTTCTCTTTATACTTTGGAAGATCAACTATCCTGTCTTAATTATGTCTCGGTCACCGTGTGATCGGCACGGGTTCGATCCCAACCTGATCGAATAGGCCCAATCCATGAGGTGTCACTCGCTTCATGGTTCTCAGCGCTCATGTATCATACCTTAGCATGGCTAAGTAAATTCTCAGCAACGAGACCCTCGGCTCGTGTGCTCCCTACTTTGGCACAAGTAGTTTCAGGAAGTCAACGCCTTGGTCAGAACCCTTCGGTCTGGACGATGACTCCTTCTCAGAATAAAGGATACTCCCTAAAATCTTTTCTTTCTAAAACTTCTTCTTGTGACTTTTCAAGTCTAAATCTTTTCTTTTTGGAACATCATGTACATGTTCATGCTGGTATCCTTAAATGTAAAGTATGACATAAGAATGAAATAAACATCTAAAAGTATTTCTAAAGATTCTTGCTTCTTCATAAATTTTCAACATGAAAATAGCATATAAGAATAACACAAAAATCTAAAAATTTATGCACATATATCATAATAAATCATCTAAACTTTTGCTAGAACAAAGTTAATAGGTACTCACTCGTTCCAATTAAGTAAATATAAACTCTTTTAAGCAAATCATCAAACACCTTGTATGCGTGCTTTTGTAAACCACTTTAGTAAAGGGTTGTATCAACTCACCTCAAAACTTCTCGAGCCAATACGTAGGCCCAGTCCAATTGACACCAGTCAAACAATCGATTCTACAACAACCAGTGCATTTTAATTAATTTTAAAGTTTCGCACCTAAACACGAAACTTTACTGTTGATGTAGAGAAAGAAGGGAATTAACTATTCAATTCTTACCTATTACTACTTAGGGTAATTTACAATAGAAAATTTTATATACCTGAATTCACGAATAAGTGATTTATAAAGAATCCTAGATTTTTCGTTGCCTGCGTGATAAGAAACCTCTGTTTCGTAAGCGAACTGTTTTGTTTTTCATTTAAGCCTTTTTCTCCGTCCTTTTTGATGTATGACAGAATGTTGGTTCTGTTTCTCTTAAGGCTTGGAGCCTTTTGTTTTCCAACAACCCTTTTATGGTCTTTTAGGCCTTCCTCCCCCCTCCCTCCCCCCTTTTTAACTTAACTAGTAATTAATGATACCCACTTTTAATAATTAATATATTAAAATTATTAATATTTCCCTAATTGTATATTCAATTATTTAAGTGTGTGTGTGTGTATATATATATATATATATATATATATATATTTCATTAAAGATAATAATAATAATAATAATTTAATTCTATAATTAGCGTGTCTCAAAACTTTTATAACTTTGAAGAGTGTTACAATCTTCCCTCCTTAAAAACATTCGTCCTCGAATGTTGCTAGGGCCTTATTCTTAAGCTAACAATCATTCATTAGGTCCTTGAACCTCTTAAATTTTCTTAGCACTACTCACTCTTCCAAGGGACTCAAAATTTTGGCTAACTCCCTAAATTTTCAAAAATTTCGGCAGAGTTTTCCTTGTAATTTGGACTATCCAAAAAAATATCTCTATCACAAATACCACAACTGCACCAACAACAACCAAATATACCATAACAAGTCATTCATAAGCACCATACACAACTCATAAATTAATTACTCCCACTCCGGCAAGGAGGTACTACAATAACCAACAAGAATTTAAAGCACAACACTTTAGCAAAAGTAAATCACTTTAATGAATTAAATATGTTATGGCATAAACTAAATTACTACAACAATTAAATACAATCTAGGAAGGACAGAAACACTTGCTAGCTTGTATTTAATAAATGAAATATAAATGTCAAACCAAACTTAGGTTCACATATCTTTTTTCTCAAATAATATGGATATTTCTTTCTCATATCTTCCTCGACCTCCCACGTAGCCTCTTTTGAATCATGATTACTCCACAAAACTTTTACCGATGCTAAATATTTTGTTCTCAACTTTCTTACTTGCATATCGAGAATTTCTATAGGTACCCCTTCATAAGTCAAGCCTTCTTTAATTTCTATGGTATCGGCAGGTATTATATGCGACTCATCATGAATGTACTTTCTAAGCATAGACACATGAAAGACAGGATGAAAAGAGGATAACTCAACGGGTAGCGCTAGCTTATAAGCCACATTTCCTTTCTTTTCTAGAATTTCATAAGGTCCGATAAATCTAGGGCTAAGTTTCCCTTTCTTACCAAACCTCATAACTCCTTTCATTGGTGAAACTTTCAAAAATACCTTATCACCAACCATGAACTTTAACTCACGATGCCTCTTGTCAAAATAAGACTTTTGACGACTTTGAGCCGCTTTAAGTCTTTCTCTAATTAGCTGAACTTTCTCCAAGGCCTCACAAACAAACTTTGGACCAATCAACGACACCTCTGCTGGTTCAAACCAACCCACTGGAGACCTACATCTCCGCCCATACAACGCTTCATAAGGAGCCATACCAATGCCGGCCTGATAGCTGTTATTATAAGCAAATTCTATAAGTGGCAAGTGATCATCTCAATTACCTCCAAAATCTATAACACATGCTCGCAACATATCTTCGAGTGTCTGAATGGTCCTTTCTGCCTGACCATCAGTTTGTGGGTGGAAAGCGGTGCTCAAATTGACCTTGGTACCTAATCTTTTCTGAAATTCTTGCCAAAAATGCGCTGTGAACTGAGGGCCTCTGTCAGATATGATTGAAACTGGAGTACAATGCAATCGGACTATTTCTTTGATGTACAACTGTGTATACTGCTCTGTGGAATCTGTGGTCTTTACTGGTAGAAAATGCGTGGACTTTGTCAGCCTGTCTAAAATAACCCAAATTGAATCACGCTTATGGTATGTGCGAGGTAGACCTACTACGAAATCCATATTAATCATCTCTCACTTCCACTGTGGTATCTCTATATATTGAGCTAGGCCACCAGGCCTTTGATGCTCGGCTTTGACTTGCTGGCAATTCAAACATTTAGCGACATGATCTGCTACTTGTTTCTTCATGCCTTTCCACCAATACAAATCTTTCAAATCTAGATACATTTTGGTAGCACCTGGGTGGATAGAGTACCTCGAACTGTGAGCTTCCTCCATTATAGCCTTCCTAAGACCATCTACATCAGGCACACATAACCGATCATTCAACTTCAAAACTCCGTCACTTCCTAGAGTGAAAGTAGTGATTTCTTTGTTTCTGACTCCTTCTTTTAACTTTACTAAGTACGGATCTTCGTCTTGATTAGCCTTAACATGTGCAATAAGGGAGGATTGCGTTAAGGCATAAGTAGTTATATCTCCTTCTTCGGTTTCATCCAATCTACTCCATCATTTACTAGTTTTTGAATTTCTCGACTCAAAGATTGCCTTTGTACTGCAAGATGGGCCAAGACACCCATTGACTTCCTACTAAGTGCATCTGCTACCACATTAGCTTTGCCCGGGTGATAAAGGATATTGATGTCATAATCTTTCAATAGCTCGAGCCACCTTCTCTGTCGCAAATTTAATTCATTTTGCTTGAAAATGTACTGGAGGCTTTTGTGATCTGTAAACACTTCAGAATGCTCGCCATAAAGGTAGTGTCGCCATATATTTAATACAAACACTAATGCTACAAGTTCCAACTCGTGTGTGGGATAGTTCTTTTCATGATTCTTTAACTGTCTGGAAGCATAAGCAATAACTTTTCTATTTTGCATAAGAACACAACCGAGACCAACTCTGGAGGCATCACAATACACTATGAACCCACCCGAACCGGTCGACAAGGTTAATACAAATGCAGTGGTCAACCTCTTCTTTAACTCTTGAAAACTCTGCTCACAAGCGTTTGACCACTGAAACTTAACTGATTTCTGAGTCAACTTAGTTAATGGAGCTGCAAGTGAGGAAAACCCCTCTACAAACCTTCTATAGTAGCCAGCTAACCCCAAGAAACTCCTGATTTCGGTTGGTGTTGTCGGCCTAGGCTAGTTTTTGACTGCTTCTGTCTTCTGAGGGTCTACTTTTATTCCTTCACTAGATACCACGTGGCCTAAGAATGCCACTGACTGCAACCAGAACTCACATTTTGAAAACTTCGCATAAAGCTCATTCTCCTTTAAGGTCTGCCAGGCTATTCTAAGGTATTCTGCATGATCTTCCTTGCTCTTAGAGTACACCAAAATATCATCTATAAATACAATAATAAAGGTATCCAGGAATGACTTGAAAACTCTGTTCATGAGGTCCATGAATGCAACTGGAGCATTTGTCAACCCGAAGGACATCACTAGAAATTCATAGTGCCCATAGCGAGTTCTAAAGGCTGTTTTAGATATATCCTCTTCTCTGGTTCTCAACTGATGGTACCCCGACCTCAAGTCTATTTTTGAAAAGTACTTTGCACCCTGAAGTTGATCAAATAAATCATCAATTCTTGGCAGTGGGCACTTGTTCTTAATGGTAACTTTATTTGAGTGCCGATAGTTGACGCATATTCTGAGAGACCCATCTTTCTTTTTGACAAACAGGACCGGGGCACCCCACGGTGAAATACTCGGCCTGATGAAGCCCTTGTCAAGAAGGTTATTTAACTGCTCTCTCAACTCATTAAGTTCTGCTGGAGCCATACTATAAGGAGGTATAGATATAGGCTGAGTGCCTGGCATAAGATCAATACCAAAGTCTGTGATTCTTTCAGGAGGAAGTCCAGGAAGGTCATCTGGGAAAACTTCTGGAAATTCTCTAACAACTGGCACTGACTGAAGAGCTGATGGTTCTGATTCTGGATTAATGATGTAAGCCAAATAGGCGAGACACCCCTTACCGATCATTCGTTGTGCCTTAAGGTAAGAAATAAACTTACCGACAAACGATGTTGAACTACCCTTCCACTCTAAGACTTCTTCATTTGGAAATTGGAACCTGACTATCTTGGCATGACAATCTAACATGGCATAGCAGGAAGATAACCAATCCATACCGATGATCACATCGAAATCCACCATTTCTAACTCTATGAGATCAGCTTTGGTGTGGCAACCTTGGACTGAAACTATACAACCTCTATAGACTCTTGTGACTTTCACTGACTCGCCAACTGGAGTAGATACTAGGAATGACTCACTAAGTTGTTCCAGTTCTAGCCCGAGGTTAATTGCAAAGTATGGAGTCACATATGAAAACGTTGAACCTGGATCCATTATGGAATAAGCATTATGTGAGTAGACTAGAAGTATACCTGTAATAACTTCTGCAGATGCCTTTGCACTCTGACGATCAAGTGTGGCAAACAAACGGGGTTATCCCCCTCCTTGAGTAACTTGATCTGCACCTCTGCCTGCCCCATGCCCAGCCTGATTATGAGAACCACGAGCCTGGGATGGTACAACTGCAGTAGCTGAGGAACTAGAAGGACGAGTTGATCCACCACTGAAATTACGTCGCAACTTTGGGTCGTTGGCCTTTATATGACCAATGTCTCCACAATGATAGCAACCATGAAATCCGAGCTTGCACTGACCTAAATGTTGCCGCTTACATGTTCCACAAAGACCTTGTTGGTGTGAATATTGCTCAATATGACTCTGGCTATGTGAGGATGATGTCCAAAAATTCTAATTATGGCGAGACTGATTTCCATAACTTTGAGTACGTTTGAAGGAAAACCCACCACCTGACTGATGACTAGATTGAGCTGGTGCTGATGACTCCTTATTAGAGGAATCCCTTCCACCTCTGCTGGATGTACCATTAAACCTGCCCACTGTCCGGGCTTTCTTGTTATGCTCTTTTTCTTCTCTCCTTTGTTGTTTGTCTTTTCCTAAGTGCTTGGCGAATCCCACAACAGAGGAAAAAGCTGTCATTCCTACCGCTACAGCTGATGCCGTATCCTTAATATGGTAAGCCAAACCGCCAACAAACCTGCGAATCTTTGTTTTTTCTGTCTTAACCATGTGAGGAGCATGCTTAGCTAGCTTTATGAATTCCATGTAGTACTCTTGCACACTTTTATTCCCTTGCTTGAGCTATTCGAACTCTGTAGCCTTAGCTTCACTATCCTTTTCCGGGATAAAGTTAGCCATGAAGGTTTCTTCAAATTCTTCCCAAGTAGGCAGATCATCATCTTTATCTCTTTCCTTTTCCCACATCTCAAACCAAGCGCCAGCCACATCTCTAAGCTGGTAAGCAGCCAGCTCCACAACTTCATCATCAAATACTTTCATCACTCGGAGGACTTTCTTGACACCCTCCAGCACAACATTGGATCTTCATCAACTATAGAACCATGGAACATTGGAGGACTCAACTTCAAAAATTCATTCACTCTTGAGGACTCAGAATTGTTCTGTCTATTTGATTGAGGTGGAATCTCATCTCTTCTCTCGTTCTGGTTGGCCATAAAGGCTTTAAACATCTCCATAGCACTATTGATTGCATTAAACATCTGACCCACCTCTGGGGATATAGTTGTCTGAGTTGGAGCTGCTGTTGGGGGCGGCACTGGATCCTAAGGTACTTGCTCATCATTATCCACCCCTTCTTCACGTTCAACTCGGGGTACTTGGACCCCTTTTGTGGATCTACCCTTCCTTTTCTGAGTTAAAGCCTTCTTAGTTTTGCCTTGAGCCACGATAGTAACAATAGTTTCTTGAGCAATATCCTGAGTGTCGGTGTCAGAGTTGCAAGTACTAGTCATTTCTACGAGTTTTGGAGAAACGAATACATTAGATATATAATTTCTTAGAGGTAGGATCTACTGCACGATCTAAAGTATGAAAAAAATGAGATTTTTCCTAAATAGCCTACTGTTTATAAGTATGGCGCGCTTCATACCCATAAACAAGACTCTACTAACACGGCTTCATAGACCCCTAGGACTCCATAAACCTGAGGCTCTGATACCAAGTTTGTCACGACCCATTTTCTGAACAAGCCGGGACCGACACTTGATCACTAAACATGACCGAACGAACCATCTCTGCTTATCAAATCTATTATAACTCCAAACTTTATATGCAACAAGGCAATACTCCTACCAAATACTTTTGATTAATTTAAATATTTAAATAAATCAATTCCAAAACTTTATTCGCAGTAACTACTGAATTACTGCTAAGTTATTATCAAAAACATCCGAGTCTTAACCCAACGACTATGTCTATGAAGCCTCTACTGATAAACTAACGCACTGCTCAGGATATGAAATTTCCTGGTCAGTTCTCTAAGTAAATAAAAAAATAACTAAATAAAGATGACTCAAAGGAATACTCCACGAACAAAAGCGGAGCTCACCAATAACACTGGAAGAGAAGGAAGCCTTAACTCGTAGCCTGCTCGCCTGTAAAATCGGTTCCTATGTTGTACTGCAGACCAACGTAGGTTCCCAAAAGAGAACGTCAGTACCATCCATTGTACTCAGTGAGTCTCAACAACAAGGGACGAAACTTTAATACAATACACATTACGAGCAAGGAATCTAAATGCATAGAAAACATAAAGCCTCTAAGAACAATTATAAAATAATTGCATAATAGCAGTTTATGAATATTATAAAAGAAATTCTTTTCTTTTTTCTTAAAAAAATTACTTCTCTTTATACTTTGGGAGTTCCAACTATCCTGACTTAATTATGTCTCAGTCACCGTGTGATCGGCATGGGTGCGATCCCAACCTGATCGATAGGCCCAATCCACGAGGTGTCACTTGCTTCATGGTTCTCAACGCTCATGTATCATACCTTAGCATGACTAAGTAAATTCTCAGCAACGAGACCCTCGGCTTGTGTGCTCCCTACTTTGGCACAAGTAGTTTCAGGAAGTCAACGCCTTGGTCAGGACCCTCGGTCTGGACGATGACCCCTTCTCAGAATAAAGGATACTCCCAAAAATCTTTTCTTTCTAAAACTTCTTCTTGTGACTTTTCAAGTCTAAATCTTTTCTTTTTGGAACATCATGTACATGCTCATGCTGGTATCCTTAAATGTAAAGCATGACATAAGAATGAAATAAACATCTAAAAATATTTCTAAAGATTCTTGCTTCTTCATAAATTTTCAACATGAAAATAGCATATAAGAATAACACAAAAAACTGAAAATTTATGCACATATATCATAATAAATCATCTAAACTTTTGCTAGAACAATTCTAAGTTAAAAGGTACTCACTCGTTCCAATTAAGTAAATATAAACTCTTTTAAGCAATTCATGAAACACCTTGTATGCGTGCTTTTATGAGTTAAACTACTTTAGTAAAGGGTTGTATCAACTCACCTCAAAACTTCTCGAGCCAATACGTAGGCCCCAGTCCAATTGACACCAGTCTAACAATCGATTCTACAACAACCAGTGCATTTTAATTAATTTTAAAGTTTCGCACCTAAACACAGAACTTTACTGTTGATATAGAGAAAGAAGGGAATTAACTATTCAATTCTTACCTATTACTACTTAGGGTAATTGACAATAGAAAATTTTATATACCTGAATTCACGAATAAGTGATTTGTAAAGAACCCTAGATTTTCCGTTACCTGCGTGATAAGAAACCTCTGTTTCGTAAGCGAACTATTTTGCTTTTCGTTTAAGCCTTTTTCTTCCGTTCTTTTTGATGTATGACAGAACGTTGGTTCTGATTCTCTTAAGGCCCGGAGCCTTTTGTTTCCAACAACCCTTTTATGGGCTTTTAGGCCTTTTCCTTTTTTTTTTTTAAAACTTAACTAGTAATTAATGATACCCACTTTTAATAATTAATATATTAAAATTATTAATATTTCCTATTTGTATATCCAATTATTTAAATGTGTGTGTGTGTGTATATATATATATATATATATATATAGATAGATAGATAGATATTTTTTCACTATAGGCAAGAAAAAAATAATAATAATAATTTAATTCTATAATTAGTGTGTCTCGAAACTTTTATAAATTTGAGGAGTGTTACAGAATAGGTCTGCCGGGAAGATCAATATGAAATGCTTCAATAATTTCCCTAACATAATCTCTGATTTGTTTGCATATAAGTTCAATAGGTAGACATTTCTTTTTGATTAAATTTATTTTGCGCTTTCCATGTCCGTTAGAAATATTTTGAAAATATAAGTTGTACAGGCAGCACTTCCTGCCCCATTAAAACATAAACCCCCGTCTCCTTTTCTTTAAGATATCAACCGCTCTAAGCAAAGCTTTGAAGTTCATGCATCGGTAAAGTAATCGACCAACTCCTTTTTTTTTTTTGGCACAAGTCGCTCTCACCTTTTTATTTGCAAAATAAGTTGATTTCGTGCCACTGTTTAGGTTTTGACTTCATTTAATTAAGTTTTAAAAAATAATCTACAGGTCAGAACATGGAGCTTGTGGGTTAGAACTTCGCCACAAATCTTGATGGCTCGTTATAAGTTCTGATGGTTGCTAACTTAATTGGTTAGAAATCTTGACGGATTGTTAGGATTTTAGTATTGTGTCATCATTTTGGAACAAATTGTAACAAGTTCTGATGGGTAGGTAAAAGTTGTCCTGCCACAAGTCTTGACAGAAGATATTTAGTACAAATTACGTCATGGCTCACAACTCAGAAGCAAATTGTTCACAAGTCCTGATGGTTTGCACAAATTATGTTATAATTTTGGTGCAAATTGTTCACAAATTGTAATGGATCAATAGTATTTGCCTATGTAGAAATTTCTCCAACACGTTTTTGCTTCGAATTGATCCAAATCACCTCCAAATGATTCCAAATTTGTTATCCAACCTTCTATTACCAATTACAACAGTTTTCAATAGTTAAATTCCACCCGAACCTTCAAAATTAATAGATCTACTTTATCTTATTTAACAGTTAAAGCTCAATAAAATTTAACAATGGTGCTCTTCAAGTTTCTTCGATCAAATCAATCACAAATAAGAAATGGGTCTCAAATTTTTACAACACATATAAAGAAGAAAAAAAGGAGGAAGAAAGAGGAGAAAAAGAAGGAGAAATTCCAACAGTATATCCATATTTGCAAACTTTTAAAAAAAAATTAGGGACAAAAATCAAATAGGCGTTAGGCGTAAGAACATCGTGTGCAATTTCTCGACTGACCTAGCTGCTTCTCTTTAGGAGCGTCTTCATATAAAAAAAAAAATGTAAGAAGGTGGGATTTGACTTTTATGCTCCACTTTTGCGTAGTGACACTTTGCAAAGATAGTGATCACTTATGAACTTCGCCATTGCTATGTTGTTCCAACAATGTGAAATAAATATATGAAATATATCCCCCTTTACATATTTAACATTTTTTAGTTGAAGATGTGTTTAAATTGGAAACCTTATTTGAACAGACTCTAATACTTTACATTTTCCAATAAATGATTATCAATTAATACTGTAGTAGTTTTGAACTTTGATTAGATTTTTCCTTGAGGCAGCTCTTCTGGACCCTTCAAAATATGCATAACCCCGTCTCGTTTTTCATGATATCAACTACTCTAAGCAAGTATTGCATCACGAGAACTTTGGCATTGAAGTTCACGCATTTGGAAAGTATTCGGCAAAGAATAGAAAAAATGGGTTAATAATATTAACATGTGTATTTGAAAGATTGTCCTAAGCTAAACAACATATTTATCCGCATCTGAAAAGAATTCGGTAAGCTTGAGATACTTGATAATACATATAAAAGGAATTGAACCTTCGTCAGGATGACACACTTTTATTTGGGTTCTGCTTTCGGGACAGAGCCCTATGACTCGAGAGTGTCATGTATGACATTACGATCTAAATCAATATACGTAAGATAATGCGTAATATATTTTGCTAAGAACCAAGACTCATGAGCAGTGGCGGAGCCAAATTTTTTATTAAGGGGAATCAAAATATAAAGAAATAAATTCACCAAGAAGTTAAGGGGTGTCATTATATAATATATATACATATTTTAAGAAAAAATTATCAAATTAAACAATACTCCCTCCGCTTCAATTTATGTGAACCTATTTTCTTTTTAGTCCGTGCCAAAAAGAATGACTTCTTTCCCTATTTGGAAACAATTTACCTTTATGTAATGATTTATAGCCACACAAAATATATGTGCTTCATTTTACACCACAAATTCAAAAGTCTTCTCTCTTTTCTTAACTCCGTGTCCAGTCAAATGGGTTCACGTAAATTGAAATGGTGGGAGTATAATTTGCTGATGAAAGGGTGTCAGTTGACACCCCTTGGATGTATGTGGCTTCGCCGGTACTGCTCACGAGCGACCCTGATCACCCCCTCCCCCCTTTTTTTCCTTCTTTGTACACCTTCACCTTTTCATTTGTGGGGTGAAACATTAGAAAAGCTTTGACTTGTGCTTTCTTGGGTGGGAATAGCGCCAATTATCAGTGATGTTTTGCATAAGTAAAGCTTTTGTCCATATTGAGCCTTAATGGAACTAATAAAACCTAGCAGCAATGTCAATGAGCTTCCTTAACAGTGATTTATTGCATTTGTTAAGCATTACATTTTCTATTTCATCAGCATCCTTTACTATCCTTGCACCGATGGTGGGGAGCTCAACACTAATCTGCCTCATTTCCCCCATCCACTTAGTCAATATTCTACCTTCCATTATGCATGCATATGGCAAGCTTTTGCAAATTTCTCTCTCTCTTTTTTTTTTTTTCATTTTAAATCGGGATATTATCACTTTTAATCCGCACCAGAAACTATTTACATTCGGTAGATGAAAAAGTGTATAATATTTTTATAATTTTTGTATATAATATACAGAGTGTATATATACAAAAAAATATACATTTTTCTGCTATTATTTTGAGAGCAGCTATATAGTGTGATTTTCCCTTTTAAATAACAGTACCGTCCAACCAAACTTGCATGTATATCAGCTATGTTATTGGGTATCTCCTACTTCCTATCAACACATATATCAAATAATCCTGTCTATCAAAACCTACATACGTGAAAAGGATCATTTATATTTTCTATGATGACGGAATTTAAATTTTGGTCTTTAATGTCATGATCTTTTACCCATCGCCAAATCATACCTCTTGAGCTCTAGTTTCTAATTCCTAGTGTCAATAAGCAGAACTTATTGATGTTTCACAATCAAGATGACCCTTACTATAATATAAAGTAAAATATAAGAGAGTTCCACGTAACAAAGGTTAGGTCATGCTGTTTTAGTCACCAAAAAGTAAAAAAGGGTGAGCTCATACAATATAAAAAAGTAGATGATGATTTCATTTTTTTCTTTAATTAATGTCCACTATTTGAGACTTCCAAAACATACGCTCTCTCCATTTGGTTAAAAGAACTGCAAAAATGAAGTCAATACGATTGGTCCTTATTCTGCTTGTAATATTTATTCTTAGAAAAACATAAGTCTAGGCTCCTATTCCTATATTATTGGATTCATTATCATCAATTCATCATCATTACAAAACATCACACTTAGCCATAAAAAATGTAATCGTGGGTACGTAGCGCGAAGTGCTTTGACCAATTCATTGTGCACTTAGTACTCTACAATGTTAAAATCGAATTGAACATTACTTGTAGGGTTATGATGGGTACTTATCATCATTATCTCTAAATCAAAGGATCATTGACTTTGTGTAGCCATGTAGGTTTTTGCTTCTTACTTTTTCTGTCTTCTTTTAAACAATCTCTTTTGTTACCTTTGCTTATCAACAGTTACAACAATAATCTGCCCAACTATAAATAACACTCATATTCCAGATACAGAAGCAAAGAAATTCTACTATTGAACTACCAAAAAAATAGAATGAACTAGATAATGAATCATACAACAATAACAATCCAGTATAATTTCGCAAGTAGGGTTTGGGAAGGGTAGTGTATACGCCGACCTTACCCCTACCCTAAATGATAGCAAGAGAGGTTGTTTCTGATAGACTCTCGACTTAAGAAGATGAAAAGAGACAAATCAGAATAAATTTAAAATGAATCATTCATATTTTAAATGAGTAGAATAGATATAAAAGATTCATATATACGACGTCCTAACTAGTTTGGGATATAAGTATTTGTTATTACTGTCTCTTTGTTGCCAATTTTTCTTTTTTGCTAGTTGTGGGAAATTCTTTCTCAATCTTTTTTTGTTTATAATGGAGAAATTTCCAAACATCATTTCACGTTTTCATAAATTAATCTCTTTTCATCATCAGAATGAACTTGATTTCCGACCAATTGTATTGCATTACCATAAGGAAACGATTTTTTTTTTTTTTTTTTTTTTGAAAAAGGGCCATTTGTGGACAGTTCGCGCCTCTATGCCTTTTTGCTTAAATATCAGGTTTTCATTTATGGTAGAGTTCAAATTCGTAATATGCATCTAACCTACATATTCATACGTTGTGCTCTTACTGTTAGACCTAAGCCTTAGGGGCCTAAACTCTCTTTCACTCTTTTATGAAGGCCTGTAACATATTGATGTTTTTTTTCTTTTGATAAATTGGACATTTATTTAATAATAAGAAGTGCTAGGGATTACATAAGATATGACCCTGGGGATCACTACTATTGGTTAATAATCCATACATGGCATGTTGATTACCAACTTTTGCTAGATGACTACAAGTAGAAACGGAGATTGTTTTAATATAAACATTTCTATCCTTGTCTGCCAGTATCCTGGCCAAGACAAAGGGTGGAGAAAAATACAAATGACCTAATTTATTGAAAACAGTAAGGGACTTTGCATATTTTGTCAAGAGAGGGCTACTTCATTGCCTTGTCTGAAATTATGCTGGATCACCACCATGCTCATTTTTTATTTATATATGATTCATGTTGCTTTTAAATTAAGTAGATAAAATCAATTTCATCGTTCGTTTTGATAAAGTACGAAAATCCCCAAAGAAAATGTTGTTTAATATATCTGCGTGCTAAAAGTAATAACGCTTTGCATATCAAATATCTCAGTAGATTTAGTTTGGTTTTAGTTTGGTTTTGCTTTAAAGTTTCTTTTCTCTAAGAGGTTGCTGAAAGTTTTGAGAAAGGCCTTAAAGCTAAAAAGTTGAGTTTTGACCAAAGGGTATCATGTAATTACAAAACATATAATTATATATTTTGTGGTAGAAAGTAAAGTTAATTTTCATAGTGCCCAAGAAAACAAAACCTAAGAATTTGGGTGGAAGATTTTTTGAAAAGATGTTCTCTAATACTTTTGTGTTCATAGACTAATTCTTTCCTTTTAATTAATAATTCTTCTTATCCACACTTTTTAATTTTCCTTTTCCTTTTTCTAAAAGCGTTTACATGATTTCAACTTCCACGACACTCTGGAAAAGAGATGAAGTGGACTCATTCTCAAACCTTCTATATATTTATTAATTTTGTATATTAAAAGTTAGTGCTTATATCATATTGTGGTGGAGAATATGGATATAAGGCGTTAAAATTGACATATCAACTAACTTATTGGAAAAGCTATAGCAAATATTATATTGATACTCGCGTCAATTCGCGCACATCTCGACTTTTTAATAGGATATTTGCTATCTCAGCACAAGCATCGAACAATTCTACCGATTAAGATTTGGATAGATAAAAAAAAAATTATGTAACATTTATTGCTTCAGCTAAAATTTGAACCTTAAACCTCACAATATTTTGTTGATACTCTGACAACGCCTTTTCAAATATTTTTATATTTCTATTTTATTTCCCATTAAGGCAGGTTTTGGGGAGGGGAGGATAAAACTTTACTACCCTGTTTGCTATCTCTCATTTTTCTTCGTTAACTTTCTTGAAAGAGCTGGAATCCAGTGTCTTCCCAATTGCATTCAAATAATATAGGATGAAGAAAATTAGAGTATACTGATGAGTGCATATCAAGGGTTTAATTTGATATATTTTATGTGATTACTAGTTATTTTTTGAGTAATTTTGGTGACAATTTTCTAAACCAATTGCATTCAAATAATATAGAATGAAGAAAATTAGAGTATACTGATGAGTGCATATCAAGGGTTTAATTTGATATATTTTATGTGATTACTAGTTATTTTTTGAGTAATTTTGGTGACAATTTTATTAGAAAATTCACTTTATGTTTTTTTTAATGTGTAGACAAGTTTCGAGTTTAGAAGAAAAGGTAAAAGTGTTCAAGACTATACAAAAGATAGCAATAAAGAGTTTTTGATTATTGAATACAATATTTTAAGTCAAATAGCGACAAGTAATGAAGATTCAAGCAATGCATATTGCAATTTAGAGTTTGAAGCAATAATTTTTTTCTACTAGAAACACATGACCCGACTTTCAACAGAAGCTATATCCTACCCTATAAGGACTTTTATCATTATTCTTGAAGGAAGATGTATAGCTTTAAGAGGCCAAGTTGTCAAAATATATTTATTTTGAAAAGTACTTTTGAAAAAAAACTGTTTGTGTTTCGTCAATTCATTTAAGAACTACTTTTTACAACATTTAATAAATAAATTGTGTTTGGCCAATCTTTCTAAAAAGTGCTTTTGAGTATCAAATTACTAAAATGGATAATACCAAGGTCTTATAATTTTTTAAAATAGAAAAATAAACTTAAATATTTACTTTTTTTTTATTTTTTTATTTTATTTGATTAAAATATAGAGCATAAAGTAAACAAACATATTAAATATTTAAATCAATTTTACATATAGTATAATTATACCAAAGCATATGATATTATTTAGTATAATTACTTATTGTTATATGATGATCCGAATAATTAAAATAACATCATTCAGTATAAATTAGAAGTCTATCCACGAATTACTATATATTGATAATCTGTAACGACCCGGCCGGTCGTTTCATGAGTTACCGCTCTGTTTTCCCTATTTCTGTTTCTTTATGTGTTGTTTAGCTGTATTATGTGGTATCGGGTTGGTTGGTTCGGGTTCGGAGTGATTTTGGAGAGGTATGCGACACTTAGTCTCTTTTGAGTAAGCTTAAGCTGCAAAAGTCAACCGGATGTTGACTTATGTGTAAAAGGTCTTGGATATGAATTCTGATGGTTCGGATAGCTCCGTTAGGTGATTTTGGGCTTAGGAGCGTGTTCAGAATGTAGTATGGAAGTCCGTGGTAGATTTAGGTGTGAATTGGCGAAATTGAAATTTTGGTATTTTTTCGGTCGCTAGTGAAAATTTTGATATCGAGGTCGAAATGGAATTCCAAAAATGGGAGTAGGTTCGTTGTGTCATTTGGGACGTGTGTGCAAAATTTCAGGTTATTCGGATAAGGTTTGATATGTTTTTGGATCGGTTGCGAAATTTGAAAGTTTCTAAGTTCTTAGGCTTGAATCCGAGGTCGATTTGGTGTTTCGATGTTATTTTGAGTGTTCCAAAGGTTGGAATTAGTTGGAATAGTGGCATATGACTTGTTGGTATCCTTGGTGGAGGCCCCGAGGGCCTCAGGATGAATTCGGATGGCTAACAGAAGGATTTGGAATTTGGTTGAGCAGCTGAACTTTGTTGTGTCTGTCATTTCTGCACCGGCAGATTGGGGACCGCAGGTGCGAGCCTCGCAGAAGCGAGATTGGGACGCATATGCGGAGAGTTGAGGAGCTGAAGAGAACCACAAGTGCGCACAAGGACCGCACCTGCGAGACCACAGGAGCGGGAAGCTGACCGCAGAAGCGAAAACTCCAGGGTTAACTGAAAACCGCACTTGCGATGGTTTTTTCATAGGTGCGGCGTCGTAAAAGCGACTCTGAGGCCGTAGATGCGGAAAACACTGGACAGAAGGTTTAAAAAGGCCTTCTTCGCGAATTTTGCTAAGTTTCTCCATTTTTGAAGACGGGAATTGAGCTTGGGCAGTGATTTCTCAAGAAGATCAAGGGTTATCAGTTGGGTAAGCCACTTAAGCTTTATTACTTGTGTTTATGACCATTTTTCCATTGTTTAATCATGGCGTTAATGAAAATTAGGGAAGAAAGTTGGGAAATTAGGGCTTGAAATTGGAGAATTTAAATTGGGGATTTGAGGTCCGATTTTGATGTTCTTAGTATGTATAGACTCGTGGGAGGATGAGGATTCTTGTGATGTAATTTTTGTCGAATTTCGAGAAGTGGGCTCGGAGGTCGGGTTTGGCCAATTTCAGAATTTTTGAGTTAATTTCATAATTTTCATATGGGTTTCATTCATTTTAGCATATTGATGATAATATACTGATTTTGATTAGATTTCGGGGTATTTGGACGTCGAATCGAGAGGCAAGGGCGTCGCGGGCTAGAGTTTGGCTTAGCTTGATGTAAGTAATACTTCCAAACTTGGTTCTGAGGGTTCGAAACCCCGAACTATGTGTTCTATGACTACTATTGAGGTGATGCAAATGACAAGTGACAGGCGTGTGGGTGTGCACCATGAGAATTGCGTCCTGGATCATTCCATGGCACCGCTTAGTAACTCTTTCTTGTTGATATCCGTGTTTCTATCATGTGATTAAGTAAATGTGTTGTAAAAACATGCTAGATATCCCGTTAGGGCTTCACGCCGATACTGTTGAGACCTGAGTGGTCATTTCCTGCTATCATCTCATTACATTCATAGATATTTTGTACTTTGTCTTGCTCATGCATATCATATCATGTCTCAGTCTCAGTTATTATTATTTGGCACATCATATCATTATTTCAGGCTAGTTTCATGACATTGTAAACCCGTGTATGTGAGACTGGAGAGTGATAACTGAGTGAGGCTGAGAGCCTGATTGTGAGTGATAGTTATGAGATCGGGTTGCACTTCGTAGCGGTTATGTTGATGATTATGATAGTTCTTGGGCTGTAAGAGCCCCTCCGGAGTCTATAACACACCCCCAGTGAGCGCAATTGATTATATTCAGGGATGGATCTTCCCTTGGTATGGAGATGGATCTTCTCCATGAGGCTGGTTGGCCTGTTCCTCGTTACTGGAGACCGATGGTCTGTGATGTGTATATCTTCCAGGATGGATCTTCCTTGGGCCGTTGTCACGACCCGAATTTTTCATCCTTGAGAGTCGTGATGACGTCTACTAATGAAAGCTAGGCAAGCCAACTATTTGAACAATTTACCTTTTTCCCATTTTAACCCTTTAACAATTATGAAACAATAGCTTATCAATACCGGAATTTAAACAAGCGGAAGAAACAATAAAACCATTTGAATATATCCAATACAACTTCTTAAATAAAGACTACCCAGAACTGGTGTCGCAACTTCGCAGACGGTCTAGGGATACTACAAACAAAGTCTGAAAAATAAACAATACACTGTTTCTGAAATACGTAAATGAAACAGGATGAAGGGATAGAGGGAGACGCTAGGGTCAGCGGACGCCTGCAGGACTACCTTCGATCTCCGTATGGACTGAAGGCAGCCACCCAAATCTAATGTCCAAAAGCTGCTGCGCCGGGATCTGCACACAGCGTAGAGTGTAATATCAGCACAACCGACACCATGTGCTGGTAAGTGCTTAGCCTAACCTCGGCGAAGGAGTGACGAGGCTAGGACCAGAATACCAAATAAACCTGTGCAGTTAAATCTTATACGGCGGAAGAGAAGAATAATAATGTACAGTTAAATATGGGAGAGGGAAACATGCTGCGGGGAACATCAATTAAGAATAAAAAGAAAACGGGTAAATACAAGGAACACCATATCTCAATTATCAGCAAGAATCACGAATCAAACAAGTGCACGACATCACCCTTCGTGCTTTTACTCTCGTCGTTACCAAAAGAAATCAATATAAATTGCACGGCATCACCTTCATGCTCTTACTCTTGTCCTCACCATGAAATCAATATAATCGACCTAGAATTGTACATCCTGCGGCACGACATCACCCTTCGTGCTTTACACTCTTCCTCACAAAATCATATACGGCATCACCCTTCGTGCTTTAACACTCTCTCACCAAAAAAAATACACGGCATCACTCTTCGTGCTTTAACACTCTTCCTCACCCAAACAACAATCATAAGCAATAAGGCAAGGAAATAAGTAAGATTTCAATAAAATCCCGGCAAGGGAACAATAGTTCAACAATCAAATCCCGGCAAGGAAACAATATCAAAAGCATCAACATCCCGGCAAGGGAAACAATATAATAATTCTTTTCTCTTTTTCACTTTTACTTTACAACTCACTTCACAACTTGAGCCAATGCTCTATGAAGTACCAATGCCAATTATACTTCCACAATTCATTATACAACTTGAGCCAATGCTCTTCGATACTCAAATACCACTATTTCCTCCACAAACTTTACTCAACAATAGAAATCATCACAAAAGGCATGAATAATACAAACAGAGCCATAATAATCATAATACAAGACTCACGGGCATGCTTGACACCAACGCATAGATACTCGTCACCATGCCTATACGTCGTACTCAACAAATATCACATAGCAAATAGGACTCGACTCGTAATCCCTCAAGCTAAGGTTAGACCAAACACTTACCTCGATGCCATGAACACAATTCAAGTCTCAACTATCGCTTTACCTCTTGATTACACCACTAATTCGCTCGTATCTAGCCACAAGTTACTTAATTATATCAATAAATGCTAAATGAATCAATTCTAATGCATGAAAATAAGTTTTCTAAAGTTTTTCCCAAAAAGTCAAAAATTGCCCCCAGGCCCACATGGTCAAAACCCGAGGCTCGAACCAAGACCCGATTACCCATTCCCCCATGAACCCAAATATATAATTTGTTTTGAAATCAGACCTCAAATCGAGGCCCAAATCCCCAAAATTTGAAAAACCTAGGTTCTACCCAAAACACCCAATTTTCCCCATGAAAACATTTGATTTTGAGTTGAAATCATGTGAAAAGATGTTAAATATTGAAGAAAACGAGTTAGAAACAACTTACAATCGATTTGGAGAAGAACGTTTCTTTGAAAAATTGCCCAAGAGAGTTTATGTTTAGAGAAGATATGAAAAATGGCTGAAAATGCGTCTAAGTGTTAATTAACTGGTCTCAGATGTCGCAATTGCGAACCCCTCAGAAATCTGATGTTGTCGCATTTGCGACTAAGTATCGCAATTGCTAATTCGCTTTTGCGATCTGATTGTCGCATTTGCGACAAAGGGAAATTCCAGGCCACTTCGCAAATGCGATGTGCCCTTCGCATTTGCGACACCGCTTTTGAGATGACCACGTCACATTTGCGACCCCAAGGCATACCAGGTCTCTTCACATTTGCGATGAATTTTCTCGAATTTGCGAGCCAGGCTTCACAAATGCGAAGCTTGCCGACCTGCAACATACCAACAAATTCCTAAGTTAAAATTCCACTCCGTGGCCCATCCAAAACTCACCCGAACCCTCGAGGCTCCAAACCAAACATGCACACCAACCTAGAAACATCATACAGACTTGCTCGTGCATTCAAATCACCAAAGTAACATCAACAACTATGAATTTAGCATCAAAATCATGAAATCACTTAAGAACATCAAATTTTCCAATTTTCTCAAATAAGGCTCGATTCATGTCATTTCAAGTCTGTTTCTTACCAAATTTCACAGACTCAACTTAAATCACATATAAGACCTGTACCGAGCTCCAGAACTAGAATACGGGCCCAATATTATCAAATTCAAACATATTTTATTTCCAAAAACTCATAAATATTCCAAAAACAATTTTCTTTAAAAATTCATTTCTGGGGCTTGGGACCTCGGAATTCGATTCCGGGCATACGTCCAAGTCCAGGGTCCGTTTACCCAAAATATTGACTGAAGTCAACTTAAATTCATTTTAAAGGCAAAATTCATCATTTTCATAGATTTTCACATAATGGCTTTCCGGCTATGCGCCCGGATTGCGAACGCAAATCGAGGTGAGACAGAAAGAGGTTTTTAAGGCCTTGGAACACAGAATTTATCTCTAAAACAAGTGATGACAAGGTCATCACATTCTCCACCTCTAAAACAACTGTTCGTCCTCGAACGAACATAAGAAGGAAGTACCTGAGTCGGGGAAAAGATGGGGATAACGGCTTCGCATATTGGACTCGGACTCCTAGGTCGATGCCTCAACAGGCTGACCTCTCCACTGATCACAAACAGAAGGAAAACTCTTTGATCTTAACTAACGAACCTACCGGTCTAGAATGGCTACCGGCTCCTCCTCATAGGACAAGTCCTTGTCCAACTGGACAATGCTGAAATCTAACACGCGGGATGGATCGCCGTGATACTTCCGAAGCATTGACACATGAAACGCTGGATGCACGGCTGATAAGATTGGTGGCAACGCAAGTCTGTAAGCCCACCTCTCCCGCTCGATCAAGAATCTCCAATGGGCCAATGAACCTAGGGCTAAGCTTGCCCTTCTTTCCAAATCTCATCATGCCCTTCATAGGCGACACATGAAGCAATACCCGTTCACCGACTATGAAAGCCAAATGACGAACCTTACGGTCGGCATAACTCTTTTGCCTGGACTGATCTGTACGAAGCCTATCCTGAATGATCGTGACCTTGTCCAAGGCATCCTGTACTAGATCCGTACCCAACAACCGAGCCTCTCCCGACTCAAACCATTCAACTGGTGACCGACACTGCCTACTATACAAAGCCTCATAAGTAGCCATCTGGATACCCGACTGGTAGCTGTTGTTGTAGGAAAACTCTTCTAAAGGAAAAAACTGATCCCACAAGCCTCCATAGTCAATGACACAAGCTCGGAGCATATCCTCCAAAATCTGAATGGTCCACTCGGACTGCCCGTCCATCTGAGGATAAAACGCTATGCTCAACTCGACCCTTGTTCTCAACTCAACCCATGTTCCCAACTCCCGCTGAACTACTCTCCAGATAGACACGGGCATACCATAAAGAAGAACAATCTCCCGGATATAGATGTCAGCTAACCTCTCGAAAGAATAGGAGATTGCCACATGAATGAAATGTGCTGACTTGGTCAGCCTATCAACAATAACCCACACTGCATCAAACTTCCTCTGAGTTTGTGGGAGTCCGACAACAAGTCCATAGTAATACACTCTCATTTCCACTCAGGAATCTCAATTTTCTAGAACAAACCACCAGGCCTCTGATGCTCGTACTTTACTTGCTGACAATTCAAACATCGAGCCACATATGCAATGATATCCTTCTTCATCCTTCTCCACCAATAATGTTGCCGCAAATCCTGATACATCATAGCGACGCCCAGATGAATAGAGTATCGAGAACTGTGGGACTCCTCTAAAATCAACTCTCGAAGCCCATCCACATTTGGCACACAAACTCGACCCTGCAGCCTCAAAACTCCATCATCTCCTAAGGTAACCTGCTTGGCACCTCCGTGCTACACCGTGCCTCTAAGGACACACAAATGAGGATCATCATACTACTGATCTCGGATATGCTCCAATAATGAAGAATGGGCGACTGTGCAAGCTAGCACACAACTAGGCTCAGAAACATCCAACCTCACGAACTGATTGGCCAAAGCCTGAACATCCAAAGCAAGCGGTCTCTCACCGACCGGAATATAAGCAAGACTGCCCATACTAGCTAACTTCCTACTCAAAGCATCGACCACCACATTGGCCTTTCCCGGATGATATAAGATGGTGATATCATAGTCCTTTAATAGCTCCAACCACCTTCTCTGCCTCAAATTTAGCTCCTTCTACTTGAACAAATACTGAAGACTCTTGTGATCCGTGAACACCTCACATGCCATGCTATACAGATAATGCCTCCAAATCTTTAACGCCTGAACAATGGATGCTAACTCAAAATCATGAACCAGATAGTTCTTCTCATGAATCTTCAACTGCCGTGAAGCATAGACAATGACCTTGCCATCCTGCATCAACACTACACCAAGTCCAATATGATATGCATCACAATAAACCGTATAAGGCCTTGAACCTGTGGGTAAAACCAACACCGGTGTCGTAGTCAAAGATGTCTTGAGCTTCTGAAAGCTCGCCTCACACTCGTCTGACCACTCGAACTGGGCACCCTTCTAGGTTAACCTGGTCATCAGGGCTGCGATAGATAAAAACCCCTCCACAAACTGATGATAGTAGCTTGCTAATCCCAAAAACTCTGGATCTCTGTAGCTGATGCTGGTCTAGGCTACTTCTTGACTACCTCTATCTTCTTCAGATCTACCTGAATACCTCTGCTAATACAATATGACCCAGGAATGCAACTGAACCTCAACCAGAACTCGCACTTCGAAAACTTGGCATACAACTGACTATCTCTCAAAGTCTGAAGAACCACTCTAAGATGCTGCTTATGCTCCTCCCGGCTGCGGGAATAGATCAAAATATCATCAATGAAGACTATCACGAACGAATCCAAGTAAGGCCTGAACACTCGGTTCATCAAATCCATAAAAGCCGCCGGGGCATTTGTCAACCCGAATGATATCACCAAGAACTCATAATGCTCGTATCAAGTGTGAAAAGCTGTCTTAGGGACATCGGATGCCCTAATCCTCAATTGATGGTAGCCAGATCTCAAGTCAATCTTCGAAAATACCTTGGCACCCTGAAGTTGATCAAACAAATCATCAATCCTTGACAATGGATACTTATTCTGGATGGTAACCTTGTTCAACTGCCGGTAATCTATACACATTCTCATCGATCCGTCCTTCTTCTTAACAAACAACACCGGCGCACCCCAAGGCGAAACACTAGGTCTAATGAAACCTTTCTCAAGAAAGTCTTGCAACTGCTCCTTCAACTCTTTCAACTCAGGCGGGGCCATACGATACGACAAAATAGAATTAGGCTGTGTGCCCGGAGCCAAATCAATGTAGAAATCAATATCCCTGTCGGGTGGCATACCCGGCAGGTCTGAAGGAAATACCTTAGGAAACTCACGAACAATAGGCACAAAATCAATAGAAGGAACCTCAACACTTGAATCACGAACATAGGCCAAATAGGCTAAACACCCCTTCTCGACCATTCGCCGAGCCTTCATATATGAGATAACATTATGGGTAGAATGACCAGGAGTCCCTCTCCACTCTAAACGAGGTACACCCGGCAAGGCTAGGGTCATAGTCTTGGCATGACAGTCCAAGATAGCATGGTAAGATGATAACCAGTCCATCCCCAATAAGACATCGAAATCAACCATGTCTAGAAGTAGCAAATCTACACGAGTCTCAATACCCCCAATCACAACTATACATGAACGATGGACACAATCTACTATAATAGAATTACCCATCGGTGTAGACACATATGCAAGAGCACTCAAAGAATCACTAGGCATGACCAGATATGGTGCAAAATAAGATGAAACATAGGAGTATGTAGATCCTGGATCAAATAAAACTGAAGCATCTCTGCTACAAACCAGAACAGTACCTGTGATAATTGCATTGAAAGCCTCAGCCTTAGGCCTGGATAGAAGGGCATAACATAAGGGCTGGGCCCCACCACCCTGAACTACATCTCTGGGACGACCTACTGCTGGCTGGTCTCCACCTCTAGCTGCCTGACCTCCACCTCTAATACCTCTACCTCCACCTCTACCTGGATGTGGAACACAGTGCTTGAACCTTGGCACAGGAACCCTGATGCTAAGAGCTGTTCGATGCTCTAGGGCAAAACCTAGCAATGTGACCCATATCCCCACATGTATAACAAGCCCTCGGCTACTGAGATTGCTAACCCTGATGACCTGAATGACCACCCCAATAACTCTGGAGCGGCGGTGCACTGATAGGAGCTGGTGGTGCACTATAGGACTGCTGATCGAAATACTGCATATAAGAACCACGACCACCTAAAGCACCATGAGAAACCTGAAGTGCTGACTAAAAAGGCCTAGGAGGATGGCCTCTACTATACGAATCCCTGCCTCCAGATGAGGTACCATTGAATCTGCCTAAATGACGAGGCCTCTTGTCAGACCACTGACCACCTCCCTACGATAGAACCATCTCAACTCTCCTGGCCACATTGGCTGCCTCCTGAAAAGAAATCTCACTCCTCATATCCTTGTCCATCTAAAGTTGAATAGGTTGAATGAGTTCCTTACCCTCTCTCTCTCGGTGGGAAGTATGATAAGAGCATGACAGGCCAAGTCGATGAATCTGGTCTCGTATTGAGTAACAATCATAGAACCATGTTGGAGATGCTCAAACTGCCTTCGGTAGATCTCTCTCTGAGTGATTGGGAGAAACTTCTACAGAAATAGCTGAGTAAACTGCTCCAAGTCAAAGCTGGTGATCTGGTTGGTCTAGCCAAACAATATTCTCTCTACCAAGTCTTGGCGGATCCAGATAAATGAAAAATAGCAAAGTCGACCCCATTGGTCTCCACTATCCCCATGTTCTTGAGAACCTCACGACAGCTGTCCAAATAATCATGGGGATCCTTAGAAGCTGCACTGCTGAAAGTAGTAGTGAAGAGCTTGGTGAACCTGTCCAACCTCCACAAAGCATCGGCATACACAACTGCTCCATCACCGGTCTGAGCTACTATACCCGGCTGAACTGCTCTAACTGGCTGAGCGGATGGAGTCTGAAAATGGAAAGCCACCTGCTCCGGAGTGCGAGTAGCGGGAGTTTGGGCTCCTCCTCCAACCTGAGAGACGGCTGGTGCTACAGGAAGCAAGTCTGCCCGGGTGACACTCTCCATAAGGCCCACTAGACGGACCAGAGCATCCTGGAGTACTGGGGTAGCAATAAACCCCTCTGGGACTTGAGCTGGGCCCATCAGAACTGCCTGGGCTGAAACCTTATCATCAAAGTCAACCTGAGGCTCCACCGCTGGTGCTGCTGCTCTGTGTTCTGCTCTGCCCCTACCTCGGCCTCTAGCACGACCTCGGTCTCGCCCTTTACCCCTCGTGGGAGCTGCTGCTGGGGGCTCGGGCTGCTGGTCGGTGGATGAGGAAGCGCCTGTTCTCGCCATCTGCGAAAGAATAGAGTATAAATTCAATTAGCATTGAAAAATCAAACCGTATGACAAAAAAGCAAGATGTGAAGTTTTTCCTAACTCTGTAGCCTCTGGGGGATAAATACAGACGTCTTCGTACCGATCCCTCAGACTCTACTAAGCTTTTCTGTGAATTGTGAGACCCATGTAACCTAGAGCTCTGATACTAACTTGTCACGACCCGGATTTCCCATCCTCGGGAGTCGTGATGGCACCTACTAATGAAAGCTAGGCAAACCAACTGTTTGAAAAAATTACCTTTTTCCCATTTTAACCCTTTAACAATTATGAAACAATAGCTTTTCAACAGCGGAATTTAAACAATTGGAAGAAACAATAAAACCATTTGAATATATCCAATACAACTTCTTTAACAAAGACTACCTAGAACTGGTGTCACAACTTCACAGACGGTCTAGGAATACTACAAACAAAGTCTGAAAAATAAATAATACACTATTTTTGAAATACGTAAATGAAACAGGATGAAGGGATAGAGGGAGATGCCAGGGCCTGCGGACGCCTACAGGACTACCTTGGATCTCCATATGGACTGAAGGCAACAACCCAAAGCTAAGGTTCAAAAGATGCCGTGTCGGGATCTGCATACAGTACAGAGTCTAGTATCAGCACAACTAACCCCATGTGCTGATAAGTGCCTAGCCTAACCTCGGCGAAGTAGTGACGAGGCTAGGACCAGACTACCAAATAAACCCGTGCAGTTAAATCATATACAGTGGAAATAAAAACAGATAATTACAGCTAAAGTTGGGAGGGGGAAACATGCTGCTGGGGAAGCATCAATTATGAATAGAAAGACAACGGGTAAATACAAGGAACACCATCTCTCAATTATTAGCAAGAATTACGAATCAAACAAGTGTACGTAATCACCTTTCATGCTTTTACTCTCGTCCTTACCAAAAGAATCAATACAAATTGCACGGCATCACCCTTCGTGCTCTTACTCTCATCCTCACTATGAAATCAATATAATCGGCACAAAATTTTACATCGTGCGGCACGACATCACCCTTCGTGCTTTACACTCTTCCTCACAAAATCATACACGGCATCACCCTTCGTGCTTTAACACTCTCTTAGCAAAACAATACACGACATCACCCTTCATGCTTTAACACTCTTCCTCACCCAAACAACAATAATAAGCAATAAGGAAAGGAAATAAGTAAGATTGCAATAAAATCCCGGCAAGGAAACAATAGTTCAACAATCAAATCCCGGCAAAGGAACAATATCAAAAGCATCAACATCCCGGCAAGGGAGATAATATAATAATTCTCTTCTCTTTTTCACTTTTACTTCACAACTCACTTCACAACTTGAGCCAATGTTCTATGAAGTTCAAATGCCAATTATACTTCCACAATTCATTATACAACTTGAGCCAACACTCTTCGATACTCAAATACCACTATTTTCTCCACAAACTTTACTCAACAATAGAAATCATCACAAAAGGCATGAATAATACAAATGGAGCCATAATAATCATAATACAAGACTCACAGGCATGCTTGACACCAATATATAGATACTCGTTACCATTCCTATAAGTCGTACTCAACAAATATCACATAGCAAATAGGACTCGATTCGTAATCCCTCAAGCTAAGGTTAGACCTAACACTTAACTCGATGCCACGAACATAATTCAAGTCTCAACTATCGCTTTACCTCTTGATTCCACCACTAATTCGCTCGTATCTAGCCACAAGTTACTTAATTATATCAATAAATGCTAAATGAATTAATTATAATGCATGAAAATAAGTTTTCTAAAGTTTTTTCCCAAAAAGTCAAAAATCGCCCCCGAGCCCACATGGTCAAAACTCGAGGCTCAAACCAAGACCCGATTACCCATTCCTCCACGAACCCAAATATATAATTTGTTTTGAAATCGGACCTCAAATCAAGGTCCAAATCCCCAAAATTTGAAAAACTTAGGTTCTACCTAAAACACCCATTTTCTCCCATGAAAACCTTTGATTTTGAGTTGAAATCATGTGAAAAGATGTTAAATATTGACGAAAATGAGTTAGAAACGACTTACAATCGATTTGGAGAAGAAATTTTCTTTGGAAAATCGCCCAACAGAGTTTATGTTTTGAGAAGATATGAAAAATGGTTGAAAATGCGTCTAAGTGTTAATTAATTGGTCTCAGATATCGCAATTGCGACCAGTTCACAATTGCAAACCCCTCAAAAATCTGCTATTGTAACATTTGCAACTAAATATAGCAATTGCGAAGTCGTTTTTGCGACCGGATTGTCGCATTTGCGACCAAGGGAAATTTTAGGCCACTTCGCAAATGCGATGGGCCCTTCGCATTTGCGACACTGCTTTTGCGATGACCACGTCGCATTTGTGACCCCAAGGCATACCAGGTCTCTTCGCATTTGCGATTAATTTTCTCGCATTTGCGAGCCAGGCTTCACAAATGCGAAGCCTGCAGACCTGCAACATACCAGCAAATTCCTAAGTTAAAATTCCACTCTGTGGCCTATCCAAAACTCACCCGAGCCCTCAGGACTCCAAACCAATCATGCACACCAACCTAAAAACATCATACATACTTGCTCGTATTGTAATTTTGGTATTTCGATACGGTCCTCGATATTAGAAATTTGAAATTTTGGTATACCGAAATACCGAAATATTAATTTTTTTAAAGTCATTTTCTTATTGCCCCAGTGTACTCCACAGCCCAACGCCCAAGCCCAAAGCCCCATCCCACTCTGTCTAAATATTAGGGCTAATTGTGATTCATCATTCATTAGGCTACGCTATTAGACAGAGTGCAAACGAAGACACTTCGATTTCTCAATTCCTCAGTTGACTGAGTAGGCGATTTCCGAGCTCCGATTATTCAATACTCACTCCTCACAAATTCTAGGCAAACAAAGACGCTGCTGTTGCGAACTTGCGATAGTTTCAATTTTTAAAGGTATGTTTCTACTTTCTAGCAATTTCTACTTTCTTGCGAACTTGCGATTTCTCATATACACTCAATTACTATGGTTGATTCTTATTTCTACCATTGTCGTTTCTCTTTGAGTATCTTTATTGGGAGGACATTTTCTATTTTTCATAGAATGGCAGAACCTATTTACACAGAAGTCAAGCTTTAGAGGTTCCATTAGATCTTCATCTTTTATAGGTAATGTAAGAATATTACAGTACACTGATGTGAAAATCAGCATAGGACATTTGATTTTCATTTGATGTTGTGAAAAAAGAGAAGATGAGAAAAAAATACTTAATGAATTACTGAAAGATACATCCAAGACTACTCTAGGATAATGAAATAAGGAAAAGTTCTTTCTTAACAAGATTACAATTGTTCTATTTTTTGGTAAGTGTACCATGATTCTGTTTAGACTGTGTATTTTCACTACTTAAAATTCGGTGGAATGGTTAAATATTCTAGTAAATCTCAATAAAGAATAGTCATTACACTTGTATTTTGAGTTAAAAACTCCACGTATAAATAATTTATTCGACCAACTAACTATTTTGTTTTAGAATCCAGAACCCATAGTAACATGGCGTATTTACTATAGGATCATAAAAGAGTCAACTCTTCATATTTCACAAGCCAACAGTTTGATTAAATCAAATTAAACTTATAGTATTATATAAACTTCAAGAAGCCCTTGCTCCAACGAGGAATCTTGTTGTCACGTTACAATGCCTCTCTAGTTAAGCATTTTTTAATCTATTCCTTCTTCTATCTGAAAGCTTAAAATACATCCTTTGACATACCTCTGGCTACCCCTATGTGAACAATTCAATGGGTTCCTCTTTATAGTTTTCTTTATTGGTAACAACCTTCTCTTTTCTTTTCTTTTCTTCTATATTACTATTTCATTAACAAAAAAAAGAACCAATGTTGATTGTTAATTTATGTTTATATTTGTTTAATTTTGTATAGATGGCAGATACAAGTAGAGTAAGTGATGTTGGTTCAAGTGAAAGTTTACCTATTCAAGTGCAATCATGCTCCATGCTCCTAAAGTACGCTCCGATATTTGGGAACACTTTGAGGTGAAAGAAGATAACAGAGAAGTTCGCAAAGTAGAGTGCAAGCATTGTGGTCAAGTCTATAATGTTAATCCAAAAAGGAATGGAACAATTGGTTTAAGGAAGCATATTAAGGGTTATCTTGCGCGTCTTCCTAAAATCCGTATTTAAGAATTAAGACTGTTTTTGTTGAGGGATGCCCTCTCTGTTTTTGTTGCACTATGTTTAAGTGTTAAGACTGTTGTAGTTGGCCAGTTGCATTGTGTTTAAGTGTTAAGACTGTTTTTGTTGCATTGTGTTTAAGTGTTAAGTGTTAAGACTGTTGCACTGTTAAGTTAATTCTGCTGCATCTGCTGCATCTGTTGCACTGTAATTCTGTTAAGACTACTACATCTGTTGCACTGTTGAATTTGTAGATATGTTAATATATTATATAGTTGTGTAACGTGTAGTTGTGTACAAATTAATATATTATGAAGTTGTGTAATGTGTAGTTGGTCGCACCTTGATAATTTATTGTTTTTAACTGGTTGGTACCTGACTGGTACGGTAGCACTTAATACTTATGAAGTGACGAATCTACAAGGGTTCTGAATGATAACAAGTAATGATATCTGTTTATTGTCACATACATTTGTCTAAGAAGACATCCTTTTTTCAAACAAACTATCTATATTATTTCCATTGTAATATTTTCAAGATAGATCCCACCTTCAAATTCTTCTTTCCATTATAATATTTGAATTGGCAGCTTTGAAATTTGAATTGTGTACACTGCACTACTGCACAAAATTTTGCACCTGTTAATTGTTAATCATTATTTCATATTTGCATTTTCTTTGAAGTTTGAATTGTGCAGTGCACTATTACATTTGTACACTTTCACTCGTTAGTGTTGTCTTGAATTGTACATTGTTGCTTACTGCTTAGTATTGAATTTAGCGATTATTGTCACTCGTTAGTGTTGCTTATTTAGCGATCATTAAACCGAAACCGTACCGAAACTATACCGAACCAAAATAAGAAATACTGAACCGTACCGAAATAATTTGGTACGGTATTTGGTATACACAATTGATAAATCGAATACCGAAATACGGAACCGAAATTCTTAAATATCGAACCGAAATACCAAATGCCCACCCCTAATTCAAATTACCAAAATAATATCAACAACTATTAATTTAGCATCAAAATCATGAAATCACTTAAGAACATCAAAATTTTCAATTTTCTCAAATAAGGTTCGATTCACGCCATTTCAAGTCTGTTTCTTGCCAAATTTCACAAACTCAACTTAAATCACATATAAGACCTGTACCAGGCTCCGGAACCAGAATACTTGCCCGATACCATCAAATTTCAAACACATTTCATTTCTAAAAACTCATAAATATTCCAGAAAATAATTTTCTTTAAAAATTTATTTCTCGGGCTTGGGACCTTGGAATTCGATTCCGGGCATACGCCCAAGTTCCATATATTTCTACGGACCCTCCGGACCGTCAAATCATGGATCCGGATCCGTTTACCCAAAATATTGACCGAGATCAACTCAAATTCATTTTAAAGGCAAAATTCATCATTTTTCACAGATTTTCACATAAAGGCTTTCTGGCTACGCGCCCGGACTACGCACGCAAATAGAGGTGAGATAGAAAGAGGTTTTTAAGACCTCGGAACATAGAATTTATTTCTAAAATAAGTGATGACCTTTTGGGTCATCACAACCTTGTGAGCCATATACAGTACTGAGTGGTTGTGAGGTTGTTATCATTGTTATTATCTGGAGATGGATCTTTTGCACATGCTGGATTGGCCTTCCTTAGATTGAGTGACTGCTGTCAGAGATGTATATATTTTGAGATGGATCTTGCCTGGGCCGTATGAGCCATATACAATATTGGGTGGATGAGCATTTGAGATTGTGGGCATATGAGGCACTCAGCACGGTGCATTTCATACAGCATGTGCACTGAAATATAGATGTAGTAGAGTCTCATTTCTTACCATGTTCATATCTGCTTTATTCCCTATTTTGAACTGTCTATATAGTTGAAAGCATGCCTACGTTTCTGTACGTTATTCCTGTTATCTTTGAGGAGGTTGAGTTCGTCACTATCTCTCAGTCCACAGTTTGGACTTGTTACTTACTGAGTTGGTGTACTCACGTTAGCCCCTGTACCTTGTGTGCAGCTCCAGGTATCTCGGGCCACGATAGCGGTTGCTGATCATTTCAGTCGTGGGTTTTCATTGGAGATAGCGAGGTAGCTTCCCGGCGATCGTAGTCCCACCTTGCTCCTTCGTTATCTTCCTCTTAGTATATTTGTTGGCTATTCTCAGACTAAGTTAGTCTTGTTTTATTTCGAACAATTGTAGTATTTTGCTCATAACTTAATGACACCCCAGGTCGAGCTTGTATTTCCGCTTTGTTTAATTTTGACTTTATATTTTAATCGGATTTCTGTTGAAAGATGGTTTTACTTAAGTTTTAAACGAAATGTGGATTACTTTGGAAATGAGTTGGCTGGCCTAGTTTCGCGATATGCACCATCACGATCGGGTCGGTTTTGGGGCCGTGACATAATCCATCATAAAACAAAAAGTAAAGTCACTCACACATGATAATATTTTTCAACAATTTCATCTCTACTTCTATCACACAACGCCTCCACGTTAGTAGAAGACTAGCCTCGCATTTCTAAAAGAATATCAGAAGGCTCATCTCCTTCATCAATCTCTACAGTAATGTCTTCATTAGCATAATGTAAGCACGTGATTTTTGCCCTATGAAAGAATTACTCCCAAAAAATTCAAAATAAAATGATTATTCCTTGGTGTGCAATTTTGAGAATTTTTGTGACATTTTTGGATAATTATTTGTATTTGTCTGTGCATGTTTATTTGTTAAATTAATAAAAAATACTTAGATCCCGGGATGGGCAATTTAGTAAATTTCATGGTCCTATCTAAAAGTATAACAACGTGTAGTCTTTAGGCGCGTATTTAATAAGGGTATTTTCTTAAATATGGGTGTGCATTTATGTAACCCAAATCCCAATCTTGGCGAAGTCAAAATGCGTCAACAAATCACGTGTATACTGGTTGTGACGTGATTCAAGATGCGTTTTCACGACGTTGCAATTCTTGTATAAAATAATAATAATAACAATAATGATAAAGGCGGGTCAAAGTTAAATTTGCATATAAGTTCTTAATTGTTAAAAAATCAGATAAATAAGCCAAATATAATAGTTGAGCGACCGTGCTAGAACCACGGAACTCGGGAATGCCTAATACCTTCTCCCGGGTTAACAGAATTCCTTAACCGGATTTCTGGTTCGCAGACTATAATACAGAGTCATTCTTTTTCTCGATTCGGGATTAAAATTGGTGACTTGGGACACCCTAAATCTCCCAAGTGGTGACTCTGAAATAAATAAACAAATCCCGTTTCGATTGTCCTTTAATTGGAAAAAACTCCTTGTACCCTAGCGGTGCCGGAAAAAGGAGGTGTGACAGCTCTAGCGACTCTGCTGGGGAATTTTGCCAGAACCACTGGTTCATGGTTAGAAATTCGAGCTTAGATAAATTGTTATATTTTGTTTTATCTGATTTTGTTATATGTTTTGGCTCAATGTGCTAATTGATTGCCTTTATCGCTTTGATATTATGTGAACTGTATATAAGCTGTGCCGAAACCCTTCTCTTCTTACCTCCGGGGAGAAGCTCGCTGGTCGAGACTCCCTATTCTGTTAGTGTCAATACCTGAAATAAGAAAGAGGCCGGATAAGTTACAAAGCCGGACGACCCCGCGGGTCCCCGGTACGTAGCCCCCTCCTCGACTCGAGTTGTCCGCTCGGGTACACAGTCTAGAACAAATACCCAGGTTATGAACCCAGAATAACTCAGCTTCATGTCGGATCCCTAGTAGGAACGTTTGTTTCCATCATGTGCATCTGACTTTGGAGGCTCAACACAGGGGTTGGGTCTGTCTAGGACAGGTACACCAAAAATGAAAATGACCATCCTGATGCATCTTACCTGCTGCTACTTGTGCATTTATTTGATTCAGACTTGTGTGTTGACCGATTTTTGAATATCAGGAATATTGTGAAATTGAAAAAAAAAGAAAAAAAGAAATAGCGGTTAGGGAATTGATTGTTTATTTTTGAAAAAAATCAATGCCCAAATATTGTCAAAACTCTGCCAAAATTTTGAGAAAATGAAAAAAAATATCTTATTAGTTTGTTTTATTAAAAACAAAGGAAAAATAGAAAAAAGGTCGTTGTTCTGTTTTGTTTTTCAAAAAAATAAAGAAAAGAAAAATAGTTTGTCTTGCCATGAAAATGAAAATGAAAAAGAGTCTTGTTTTTAAAATGGTTTATTTATTTATTTATTTGTTTATGAAATGCCAAAAATAAAAACAATAAAAAGAGTCGGGCGTTGAAAGTGGTTTTATTATTTGTTGCAAATATATATAAATCCAAAAAGGTTTTCTTTATTTCCAAAAAATATATATATATCTTTATTTGTTGCAAAAAATATTCGTCTTGCCAAAAAGTCTTGAAAAGTTTTTTAGACCCCCAATTTTCAAAACAAAAAAATCCAAAAATATTTTTTATTATTGACTTCTTTAGAAAGTCTTTATAAAAAATATATATATAATAAAATAAAAAAATCCGAAAATATTTTCCTTCTTCTTTTAAAATTAAAAAGAAAATTCATAATTCAAAATTCAAAAAAAACTTTTAGAAGCATTTCTTTCATTGAAAGTAAAATTCCAAAAATATTTTCTTAGAAATCCTTCTTTGCAAAAATGCTCCATTTCTTCTTTATAAGTCTTTCCTTCAAAAAAAATGGTTAGTTCATTTACTTATTCATGATCTTTCCGAACTACGCGGGTTTGATTCTCACCGAATGTGAGATACGTAGGCAACCCTCATCGGGTCCAACCTCCATTTTTTCTGAAATAGCCAAAACAAACAAATAAATAATAATAATAAAAAAACATGTCAAAATTTTAATTTTGTCATAAATAAGTTGGGTGACGCTGTTTTGTCAAGACATAGCCGAATGTTCCCGAAAGGGACGCCGGAAGGCTAACTTTGCATAAACGGCCACTTTTTGGGTCATGTTTAATATTAGGTCTAGTTGACCCACACATCCTTAAAAATCTTCGTCCCCGAGGCGTTAAAAGGTCGTGTTTGCAATATCGAGTTTTCCATTTTGAAAAACGATAAAAAGAGTCATAAATAAGCCGGGATGATGCCCACGGTCAGAGCAAAAGCATATTAAAATGGTTACTTGCCTAAGAACATTACATTCCCCGAGGTGCAATTACAATATCTGTTAAGACTCTAACACTGACAAGTTTGTTTTTCCAATCCAATATCAGTTAGTTTGTTAAAGCGTACTGGCACCGTACCATTATCAAACAAGATCAAAAGGGCTTATACCAGAAAGCATGACTGGTTCAGACAACAGTGTTGAGTCGGAAAAGATGGCAAATCAGATGCTGAAGGAAGCCATGGGAAAAATGGAAAAGATGAGGCTGGAAATGAATGAAATGCAGATAGCCTTACCTAGAGCCCAAAAGGGGCAGGAACTACCTGTTACTCCTACTCTCCAACCAGGACACACGTCAGAATACCCCTCTCCCGGTCCTTCAACGAGTTTCCCAAGCCATCACTACTATCAGGGAAGAGAGGCTTATGATCCCCAAGCTACACCACCCAGTCAAAACCCTCCTCCACCAAATGTTCTCGTCTTTGTGGCACCTCCCCCAACTCCATTGCACAGATCATCCAGTGAGCCGCTGTTTCAGGCTTATGACACACAATATTACCCCCCTAAACTCACATTCAAAGCACCCGAGCCACATACCTATAATCCCCACTTTGAGGTCCCGACGGAGATTGAAAAGCCGGCTAAGAGCCCAGAGCAGGACGAGGTGATGCGAAAATTTAAAAGCTTGGAGCAGTCCTTCAGGAACATGCACGGGTTAGGCAACCAGGTCAGCGTGGCTTACAAGGATCTATGCCCTTTCCCTGACATCCAATTACCAGTAGGGTTTAAGATGCCCAAATTCGATTTATACGAAGGGCATGGCAATCCTATGGCACATCTACGGGGCTTTTGTAGCAAAATGAGGGGAGCGGGGGGCAAAGATGAGCTACTGATAGCTTACTTTGGCCAGAGTTTGAGCGGGTCGGCATTAGAGTGATATACAAGACAAGATCCGAGCAGGTGGTACACCTGGGATGATCTGGCACAGGCTTTCGCAGGACACTTCCAATACAACCTTGAGATAGTCCCAGATCGTCTCACATTGCTAAAGCTTGAGAAGAAACCCGGGGAAAGCTTCCAGGAATTTGGGTTCCGGTGGAGAGAACAGGTAGCCAGAGTTGATCCTCCGATGAGAGAAGGGGAAATGGTAGACTACTTTCTGCAAACTCTAGAGCCAACTTACTTTGGTCACTTGGTGACGTCAGTTGGCAAATCCTTCAACGAGGTGGTGAAAATGGGCGGTATGATCGAAGAGGGACTTAAGTACAACAAAATCCTGAGCTATTCGGCAATTAAGGCAACAACTCAGGCCATTCAGAGCGGCACGGGAGGTGTGCTCGGGAAGAAGAAGGGGGAAGAAGTCGCAACAGTCGAAGCGGGTACTTGGTCCAGATCTAGAGGTCCTTCACCCTACTACCAGTCCAGACCCCCACAACCTTACTACCCACCAGGGCCAAAATTTTCTGTCCATCATGCCCAAACATATCCCCGAGCTCCACATAATCCACCTCAGTATTATCCTCCGAACAATGTCCGGCCACATGTCCAACCAACAGGTCACCCCCTATGGCGAGCGCCAGCACCACATAATGCATTCTTGCCTTCACAATGTTTTCGAGCACCCAATGACCCTAGAAAACAGGGGCAGGGAGGGGAACAAAGGCAAAGAAATAATTTCACGCCGATTGGGGAGTCCTACGCAAGTTTGTTTAAAAAGTTAAAGATTTCTGGCCTGATTGAGCCACTCCTTGGCTATACTCCAGATCCATATGCAAAAGGATTTGATCTTGCTGTACGATGCATGTACCACTCTAATGTCCAAGGACATAGCATTGAAGACTATTGTTCTTTGAAAAAGGAAATAGAAAGAATGATTCAGGAAGGGGCAATTGTGATCAATGACAGTGACAGGGAGCACGCGAATCCTCTTGAGAACGGGCAATTGTGATCAATGACAGTGACAGGGAGCACGTGAATCCTCTTGAGAACTTGTTGACTGATGTTGATGATGCTGAAGTTGGTGATGGTCTTGGCAATGTTGATATAGAGCTCAATGCCTAAAATGTTATGCTTGGTAGTTGGAAAGACACTTCATTTTTGGGTCAGCCGGAGAGGATCTTTGATGGCTTATTTTGTTGTCATTTCTGTTGTCTAGATTATTCTTAGGGTTGTAATCCGAATATTGTCTTGTGTTAAACCCTTTTATCCTTCCATTTTGCCACATTGGTTTGTTTAAGTTTTGTCCAGGTTATTTTAGGATTTTATTCTGGTTTGTTTTTGTTTGTTTTGTTATTCAAACCATTTCACCGGTAGTCTAATGCAAAATCCAGTCTTTTATTATTTCCAGTCATCTTTTTGTTTAGCCCTTTTATCATTTTTGTTCAGCGTCGATTCTCGTGACATGACATGCGCACACAGTTTGGGCCTAATCTTAAAAGTTAATCATAAAACCCCGGAAAGGTGATCAGAACGTTTAAAGGAAATAAGAACGGTTTGAAATTATTCGGAGCTCGAGTCATATGGAACTAGGGCAAGCAAAACACAAAGAAAACCGTTAAAAGCAAGATTCGCCTTTCATGATAATGAGAGTGAGAGTGTCGCCCAACAGGGCTTTAAAAATGACAAATGAAAAGCAAATGTTGAATATAATTGTCAAGTCCAGCACCATCAAAAGAGACTATAAATCTATGTTCAATTGTGTTGTTTGCACTTGGCATGTTTTGAAGACTGGAATGACGAAGGCATTTTATTCTGCTATCTAAACACTTTCTCCCTCGTTAACCCTTTGAGCCTTATTTGTTTTCTTTCATACCCCTCTTTCGGAATCAGTAGCAAAGAGTAGAAACACAAACATAAAAAGATAAGATAAGGAAAAAAAACACAAAAAGAAAAAGAAAAAAAATCAATCAACAAAACGACAAAAGAAAAAAAAAAGAAGAAAAGAAAAATGATAACAAAAAAACAAAAGAAAGTCAGAAGAAAATAGAGGAACTGAGAACTACGTTTGACCTGATTCCTCAAAGAGGATACGTAGGCGCTTCACAGCTCGGTCATAGGGTCATATGGTGCATAATGTGCATAGTGTAAAATAAAAAATCCCCAAGCAAGGAACTGGGGCAAGAGTTGCGCTTGTCGTAAGCAAATATGGTTCCGAAGGTTGTAATTTTGAACCCCAAGTTTATTTTGTTTTTGAGCCTTTAATACCCCTTTCTTTCTAGCCTATCCAAAAAACCCACATTACGGTCCAAAGAAAGACCTTCTGATCAGTCTGCAAAAGATGCCAAGTCAGACAAATGAGAGTCTTACCGGTGAACATAACGCTCTGTTCCACAGCAGAAAGGACTCTAATCCCCAGCAGAAAGAGTTATATTGGCAACACTCCAAATCCCCAGCTGGAAAGTGATACAAATAAGAGAGTCTTATTGGTGAAAATCTTCACGGACACCATTAAGGCGATGAAAGCCGAGAGAAAAATCAAAATGAGAGAGGCTTGATAGTGAAAACCCTTCGGAAACTACAAGTCGAATAAGATTGAGAATCAGATGGGGAATCGCCAAATGAAGATCTTGAAAGACGATTGACGGCGGAGGATAGGCCACATGTGCATGTCATGACCATTAGAGTCGGTATCTACGTTTGATAGTTTTTTATTTATAGTTTCTTTTGTTAAGGAGTCATCTTTTTCCTTTGTCTTTTATTCTATTCCCTTTTTGTTTATCTTTCTCCTTTCATAAAAAAAATTCCCCAGTAGAGTTGTTTGGTTAGAACAAGTGAGAAATGACTTCAAAATCTGCCATCAGCTTTCCAATTATGCAAGATCAGATCCGATTAGAACATCCAAATGGTCTAAGTCAGGAAGGAACAAGCGCGAGGCCAGTGTCAAGAAAGATATTCCCCGCAAAAGGAGATGGACAAAAGGATGGGCGAGTGCCGAGAAGGATATCCCCGCCGAAATCAAAGGTTATTAAAACTCAAGGCCAAGGCCCATGGACAAAGCAAGGAGGGCAATGAGCATGATTTAGGAAATTCATACGAGACTAAAATGTCGGGGAAATGCCAGTTTCCGAGCTATGCCGCAAAAGAAGAGGGATATCCCCAGCAGAAAGGGATTATCCCCAACAAATAATATCATCCCCAACAAGTTTTGGAACGCAGAGCAAGGAAGGAGAAAAGGGAAAACCATCCCAGTAGGAGTATCACAACCAACCACCGCGTTTTAAACTAACAAATTTTGTTTGATTTGAGACAGGTAAAAGAAATGGCATTGATGTCGGGAATGCATGCCACAATGGAGATTATCAAACTGGGGCAGAAAATTTTCCTTTCATTTAGAAAATTTTCTGAAAGTCAGATGCCCATATGGAGAAGAATAAAGATAGCACCAGTCTCAAGGGAAGTGGTCTTTGAACCGGTGTTACCCCCAGCATAATAAGTTTTAATGAAGGAAGTTGTTCCCCAGCAGACAGAACAAAAGGATGTAACTTGTGCTCGGAAAAAGCAAAAGGCCAATGTCATTCCCAGCAGCCTTCCGAAGAGCAAAACACTAATTTTGAAGGAATCAAAATCCCCGGCAGTGTTATCCTCGACAGCATTATCCCCAGCTGATAACATTTTATCCCCCAACAGGTGAGTAAATAATTCCCCAGCAGTGTTATCCCCAGCAGTTTCGAGGGAAGACAACACAGGTAAGTAAATAATTCAGGAAGAAGGAAATGGTTCACGCATAGGAGACGCACTTCCTAAGTTAAGATTTCATTAATAGGAGACGCACTTCCAAGTTTAAAATCATTAAAGTTTTACCCATAGGACACACACTTCCTAAGTTTAGTTACACCTAGGAGACGCACTTCCTAAGTTAAATTTCATGCATAGGAGACACACTTCCTAAATTATTTTCATCCATAGGAGACACACTTCCTAGTTCAAAATTATTAAAGTTCCACCCATAGGAGACTCACTTCCTAAGTTTATTTCACCCCTAGGATACGCACTTCCTAAGTTTAGTTACCCATAGGAGACGCACTTCCTAGTTTAAAATCATTAAAGTTTTACCCTTAGGAGACGCACCTCCTAAGTTTAGTTACCCATAGGAGACGCATTTTCTAGTTTAAAATCATTAAAGTTTTACCCTTAGGAGACGCACCTCCTAAGTTTAGTTACCCATAGGAGACGCACTTCCTAGCTTAAAATTATTAAAGTTTTACCCCTAGGAGACGCACTTCCTAAGTTTATTTTACCCATAGGAGACGCACTTCCTAAGTCTGTTTTACCCCTAGGACACGCACTTCCTAAGTTTAGTTTTACCAATAGGAGGCGCACTTCCTAAGTTTAGTTTTACCAATAGGAGACGCACTTCCTAAGTTTAGTTTAACCAATAGGAGACGCACTTCCTAAGTTTAGTTTTGCCCATAGGAGATGCACTTCCTAAGTTTACTTTTACCCCATAGGAGACGCACTTCCTAAATTTAGATTTCACGCATATAAGACGCACTTCCTAAGTTCATTCTTACCCCATATGAGACGCACTTCCTAAGTTTATTTTTACCCCTAGGAGACGCACTTCCTAAGTTTAATTTCATGCTAGAAGAGGCACTTCCTAAGTTTATTTCATGCATAGGAGACGCACTTCCTAAGTTATTTTCATTCATAGGAGACGCACTTCCTAGTTCAAAATCATCAAAGTTTCACCCATAGGAGACACACTTCCTAAGTTTATTTTACCCCCAGGAGACGCACTTCCTAAATTATTTTTATTCATAGGAGACGCACTTCCTAGTTCAAAATCATTAAAGTTTCACCCATAGGAGACACACTTCCTAAGTTTAATTTTTCCCCTAGGAGACGCACTTCCTATGTTTAATTTCATGCATAGGAGACACACTTCCTAAATTAAGTTTCACCCCTAAGAGACGCACTTCCTAGTCTGGTTCATTTAAGTTTATTTATAGGAGACGCACTTCCTAGTCTGGTTCATTTAAGTTTATTTATAGGAGACGCACTTCTTAGTCTGGTTCATTTAAGTTCATTTTTAGGAGACACACTTCCTAGTTTGAATCATTGAAGTTTCACCCCTAGAAAATGCATTTCGTAGTCTGGGTCGTTCAGGTTATATTTTGCTTTAGGAGACGCACTTCCTAAAAATGAGAGTTTACCACTAGAAGACACACTTCCTGATTTTGGTTCACACAAGTTTTACTCGTAGGAGACGCACTTCCTAGTTGGGTTCATCCGCCCTCAAATAGGATATGTTGGGTTCATCCACCCTCAAATAGGATATGTTGGATTCATCCTCCCTCAAAATAGGATATTTTAGGTTCATCCGCCCTCAAATAGGATTTTATTTTCAAAGTTGTTGAAGTCAGGTGCCCGCCTGAAGAAAAGAAAGGTGTTTTATTTTTAAAAGTTGTTGAAATCACGCCAGCCTAAAGAAAGGAATGACATTTTATCTTCAAAATTGTTGTTGAAGTCAGGAGCCCGCCTGAAGAAAGGAAAGTCGTTTTATTTTTCAAAGTTGTTGATAAAGTCAGGAGCCCGCCTGAAGAAAGGAATGGCGAATTTATTTTCAAAGTTGTTGGTTGAAGTTGGGAGCCCACCCATATAATAGAGGAATACATTGTAAGTCAGTAAAGCAGAAGGTTACAACAGGAATCCCCAGCGGGAAACAATAAAAATCCCCAGCAGAGTCGCCAGAGCTGTCACACCTCCTTTTTCCGGCACCGCTAGGGTACAAGGAGTTTTTTTTCCAATTAAAGGACAATCGAAACAGGATTTGTTTATTTATTTCAGAGTCGCCACTTGGGAGATTTAGGGTGTCCCAAGTCACCAATTTTAATCCCGAATCGAGGAAAAGAATGACTCTGTATTACAGTCTGCAAACCAGAAATCCGGATAAGGAATTTTGTTAACCCGAGAGAAGGTATTAATGCATTCCCGAGTTCCGTGGTTCTAGCACGGTCGCTCAACTATTATATTTGGCTTATTTATCTGATTTTTAACAATTAAGAACTTATATGCAAATTTAACTTTGACCCGCCTTTATCATTATTGTTATTATTATTATTTTATACAAGAATTGCAACGTCGTGAAAACGCATCTTGAATCACGTCACAACCAGTGTACACGTGATTTGTTGACGCATTTTGACTCCGCCAAGATTGGGATTTGGGTTACATAAATGCACACCCATATTTAAGAAAATACCCTTATTAAATACGCGCCTAAAGACTACGCGTTGTTATACTTTTAGGTAGGACCGTGAAATTTACTAAACCGCCCATCCCGGGATCTAAGTATTTTTTTTTAAAAAATAAATAAATAAGATTGGAGAACCCTACAAATTTTGTATTGTTTATATTTATTTATTTCTTAGCGAAATCCTCCCTTATTTTATGAATATCTTAAAATGACTACATTTTTTTTATTATTAAGTTTATCTATAAATATAAAATCAATCTCTACATACTTAAAAATAACATATTAAATACTGGTTTAAAACAAATATTAACGGAAAGTAATATTACTAAAATTCTAATTATAAATACAATGGAATTGTCAAATAATTTTTTTAAAAAAAAAACTAATTATCCCATAGCCGGATTAAAATCATATTATTAGATGACTTGAGCTATTGAAATTAATTATTTACAAATACTGAAAATTAGAAACAATCTTGATTACTAATCCATATTTCTAAAAATTAATTAATTTAACCTTAACTAACCTTGTTTTAATTCAAATCATGTCCTAATACTTGATTTGCAAAATTAATTTAAACCCATGTTTTAACTAAATTTAGCTACATGATTTCGATTAACTTAATGTTGGCGATACTAAAACCCTTATAAATAGTGAACTTAATCAATTTTGCCAAAACTGATTTCATAAAGTCATTTTTACGTTATTTTCTTCTCATTCTAATTATTAGACAGTTTAATCAATAATAAACCTGCTTAAATATATACTACCTAATAATCAGGTTAAAGCAAAGCATTATTTAGTACATCGCTACAATATGTCTAGTTATGTAAAATGACGGTGATTTACAGAATAATAATACATAAAATAATCTAAATACAATTAATAAAAAAAAGAAAAAGCTAAATTAGAAATTTAACATTCCATTCTTCATTTCAGCTTACAAAATGCCAAAATTACAGTGGTGTACCTGGTATTGCCAATATAAGAAAAGAAAGTCAGCAACGTAGTACGTAACACAGCAACAACAATATTAACCCGCAATCCAGTCCACAGAAAATCCAGTGATAGATTTGAAAATCAAGATAAAAATCTGGAAACACCGATAACAAACAACGGACAGAAGCCAAGGGAATCTTTTCCGATTTAAAAGACTAATCAATGTTTAACCTTTTTTCTGAACCTGTATATCAGAATATTTATCAGGTGTATACTACTCTCTCTTTTAATTTCCAGCTCTTTTTATTTTTGTATTTTTCTTTTTTGAAAGTCTTAATATTTTTTCCGAATTTTTCTTTTTTCTCTCTTTAATCTTCAGCCCTCTTTTTTCTCTCTCCCTATCTGTCTCCCTTTTTATTCTCTGTCCTCCCAAAAATCTGATCAAGTTTTCTTATTTATATCCATCCCAAACCCTTTAAACCATTAATAAAACAACCACTTTCTCCTACCAAACCCACTATCTTCTCACTCATCCCCCACTACATTAAACAAATATATCAAACCATCCCATTACATCTTGTTCCCTATGCCTACCATAAACAATTACAATATTCTCCCCCCACTACATTATGTCTTGTCCCCCATTATATTAAACAATTATATCACCCACACCCCATTACATTTTGTCCCCCATGCTTAACATAAAGAATTATTCAAAATGTTCAATTCCCAAACTACCCCTCCGACCTTATTGCAATTACCATTTTACCCCTGAACGTACTGCAATTTACCAAACTACCCCATCAACAAACCAATTCACCTAATCAATCTCAACCAAAATATAGCCAATATGACCAATTTCTCAACAAATTCAACAACAAATCATATGAACATAGATGAACAACATCAAATTAATGTGAATAAATTAACCATATTGGAAACCAATCCTGGTTAACATAGACTAAAAATGGATGAGCAAGGAAACAACAATATTAACAACACAAATACATGATTCAAATTGAAATTTAATTAATTATTTCTTCAATTTGTTTCATGTGTTTTATGTATTTTTTCAAAAAATTTTAACGTTGTTTAAATCGTTTGAATCCGTCATGTTTTATTGTTTAAAATAGATTTTAATGCATGTTTATTCTTTGTTTGAAGTTCATCCAGTAATTTAATTTGAGTTTATTTTGGTTTTTGATTTGTTGATTTAATTTGAATCATGTATTTGTGTTGTTAATATTGTTGTTTCCTTGCTCATCCATTTTTGGTCTATGTTAACCAGGATTGGTTCCCAATATGGTTAATTTATTTCCATTAATTTGATGCTGTTCATCTGTGTTCATATTATTTTTTGTTGAATTTGCTGAGAAATTGGTCATATTGGCTATATTTTGGTTGAGATTGATTAGGTGAATTGGTTATAGCTGATGGGGTAGTTTGGTAAATTACAGTACGTTCAGGGGTAAGATGGTAATTGCAATAAGGTCGGAGGGGTAGTTTGGGAATTGAACATTTTGAATAATTCTTTATGTTAAGCATGAGGGACAAAATGTAATGGGGTGTGGGTGATATAATTGTTTAATATAATGGGGGACAAGACATAATATAGTGGAAGGGAATATTGTAATTGTTTATGGTAGGCATGGGGAACAAGATGTAATGGGATGGTTTGATATATTTGTTTAATGTAGAGGGAGATGAGTGAGAAGATAGTGGGTTTGGTAGGAGAAAGTGGTTGTTTTATTAATGGTTTAAAGGGTTTGAGATGGATATAAATAAGAAAACTTGATCAGATTTTTGGGAGGACAGAGAATAAAAAGGGAGACAGATAGGGAGAGAGAAAAAAGAGGGCTGAAGATTAAAGAGAGAAAAAAGAAAAATTCCGAAAAAATATTAAGACTTTCAAAAAAGAAAAATACAAAAATAAAAAGAGCTGGAAATTAAAAGAGAGAGTAGTATACACCTGATAAATATTCTGATATACAGGTTCAGAAAAAAGGTTAAACATTGATTAGTCTTTCAAATCGGAAAAGATTCCCTTGGCTTCTGTCCGTTGTTTGTTATCGGTGTTTCCGGATTTTTATCTTGATTTTCAAATCTATCAATGGATTTTCTGTGGACTGGATTGCGGGTTAATATTGTTGTTGCTGTGTTACGTACTAAGTTGCTGACTTTCTTTTCTTATATTGGCAATACCAGGTACACCACTGTAATTTTGGCATTTTGTAAGCTGAAATGAGAATGGAATGTTAAATTTCTAATTTAGCTTTTTTTTTTGTTAATTGTATTTAGATTATTTTATGTATTATTATTCTGTAAATCGCCGTCGTTTTACATAACTAGACATATTGTAGCGATGTACTAAATAATGCTTTGTTTTAACCTGATTATTAGGTAGTATATATTTAAGCAGGTTTATTATTGATTAAACTGTCTAATAATTAGAAAGAAGAAAATAACGCAAAAATGACTTTATGAAATCAGTTTTGGCAAAATTGATTAAGTTCACTATTTATAAGGGTTTTAGTATCGCCAACATTAAGTTAATCGAAATCATGTAGCTAAATTTAGTTAAAACATGAGTTTAAATTAATTTTGCAAATCAAGTATTAGGACATGATTTGAATTAAAACAAGGTTAGTTAAGGTTAAATTAATTAATTTTTAGAAATACGGATTAGTAATCAAGATTGTTTCTAATTTCCAGTATTTGTAAATAATTAATTTCAATAGTTCAAGTCATCTAATAATATGATTTTAATCCGGCTATGGGATAATTAGTTTTTTTAAAAAAAAAATTATTTGACAATTCCATTGTATTTATAATTAGAATTTTAGTAATATTACTTTCCGTTAATATTTGTTTTAAAACAGTATTTAATATGTTATTTTTAAGTATGTAGAGATTGATTTTATATTTATAGATAAACTTAATAATAAAAAAATGTAGTCATTTTAAGATATTCATAAAATAGGGAGGATTTCGCTAAGAAATAAATAAATATAAACAATACAAAATTTGCAGGGTTCTCCAATCTTATTTATTTATTTTTTTAAAAAAATACTTAGATCCCGGGATGGACGGTTTAGTAAATTTTATGGTCCTACCTAAAAGTATAACAACGCGTAGTCTTTAGGCGCGTATTTAATAAGGGTATTTTCTTAAATATGGGTGTGCATTTATGTAACCCAAATCCCAATCTTGGCGGAGTCAAAATGCGTCAACAAATCACGTGTACACTGGTTGTGACGTGATTCAAGATGCGTTTTCACGACGTTGCAATTCTTGTATAAAATAATAATAATAACAATAATGATAAAGGCGGGTCAAAGTTAAATTTGCATATAAGTTCTTAATTGTTAAAAAATCAGATAAATAAGCCAAATATAATAGTTGAGCGACCGTGCTAGAACCACGGAGCTCGGGAATGCCTAATACCTTCTCCCGGGTTAACAAAATTCCTTATCCGAATTTCTGGTTCGCAGATTGTAATACAGAGTCATTCTTTTCCTCGATTCGGGATTAAAATTGGTGACTTGGGACACCCTAAATCTCCCAAGTGGCGACTCTGAAATAAATAAACAAATCCCGTTTCGATTGTCCTTTAATTGGAAAAAACTCCTTGTACCCTAGCGGTGCCGGAAAAAGGAGGTGTGACACATAATAGTTGAATTCTGTATCGCTAGAAGAATTCCATCGGATGAAATTATGTACAGACATGGTAGTTGTAACTAGATGATTCTGAGTGTCAAACTTGAAAGATGGTATTGAGCGTAAAATAGAAGTACATTTAAATATATAAAAAAATCGTAAAAGAAATAGTTAAGTATGCTTAACTTCTAATTCAAAAAGAGTAACTAATTATTAACAACACATAATGAATAATTTATTTATTTTTAAAAAAATTTAAACTAAAAAAATTAATTATTATCTAACCTTACTAACTTTGTCCCAAAATGCCAAGTGACCTATTGTGAGGCTGCCACTTGACTTAATGTGGATGCATTTTCTTCTTCTTTAGATAATATATAGATAGATTATGAAATGCAATTGTAAATTTATTACCTATTTGTAGGTCATTTTCACAAATTAGATTTGATAATTATTTTAAAGATTCAGGAACTAATAGCATATAATAGAAGAAATTATAAATGATTATTTGTAGGAAGAGAATTGATAATTTGCTTTAGTTTGAAAAAAGAAGAAGATAATTTAGAAAGTTACAAGACATTACACAAAGAAAAAATCAATAACAAGAAATGTCAATAAAAAATTTGGAGTTACAATATGATTCATATATATGATATCTTTAATTTTAATAGAATGGTAAAAACTAGAAACAAAAATGAAAAGAAAAAACTTAAATTAATAAGGGATAATTTGGAAATTATAAATTTATGGTGAGGATAGTTTTGTCCTAAATAAATTAATTTTCTATTTGTACTTTTGCTTCTTAGAAGAAGCTAGAATTTTCTGCTTTTTCCCAAAAGCAGAAAAACTGCTTCTGCTGCTGGTCAAAAGTACTTCTCTGTATCGGCCAAACAACTCAAATTTTTTAAAAGGTATTTTTTTTGAGAAAAAAGTACTTTTAGCATCCGAGAAGCTTGGCCAAATATGCTCTAAATCTAGTGTTCAATGATTTAAACGACTCGTCTTTTTGACTCTCTTACGCATAAGCAAAATTATGGTCTTTGTGCTGGACATTGTCAAATTTGTGTGCCTAAAGCATGCCCAAGGTCCCAACTGTATTGCATTAATTCTTATGATCTATTTATTCGATAGGAGAATTTATTATAGTAATAATCTTCATCAATCCATTTATTCGAGAGAAGAATTGGTTGTAGCAACATCTACAAAATTTAAATATTCGAATGAAGTTTCCAATTGTCTGAAATTTCAATCATTTATAAATATACATATAAATTGGACTCTTAATTATCATGACCCGAAATTCCCACCGTCGGGATCGAGATGGCGCCTAATATTTCACTTGCTAGGCAAGCCAATATTAAAACAATTTATTTATTTTGAACAGTTTAAATTAAATAATGAGAAAAAACTGAATTAACTGAAATAATCCAAAGTAATAATGCAGAATCTAAAACAACCATATGTCTGATACAACCCTAGACCCAGTGTCACAAGTGCACGAGCTACTAGAATAGTACAAACACGGGTTTGAAACAACATAAAGTTGTCTGAAAAGAAGGTACACAACTAAATAAAAAGGGAAGGGGACTCCAAGAGCTGCGGGCGCTGAGAAGTTGTACCTCAAGTCTCCGAAAGTTGTCCAATCCGAGCACTCTAATAACTGCCGCTGGGACCGACTCCAAAATCTGCACAAGAAGTGCAGAGTATAGTATGAGTACAACTGATCCCATGTATTTTGTAAGTGCCGAGCCTAACCTCGACGAAGTAGTGACGAGGCTAAGGCACGTCACCTACACTACAACCTATACGCAGTATATAATAACGACAGAAAAATAAATGCAGAAGAAGATAAGATAGTCAACTGAAGATAATAGCTACAGCCTCAAGAAATAAGCTAGTGTCGTTCAGAATTACCAATCCTTAGAGTTTCAAATGAAAATACCGAAAACCAACACAACTCAAGGAAATAGAAACACATAAGGTTGTTGTGGCGTGCAACCCGATCTCACCATACAATACATAATCCTCTCTTATTTTACCGTAAACATTAACAACAGTAGATAATATATATGTTGCGGAGCAACCCGATCCCACCATACAACACTATTAGTATCATAATTCACCCTTATTTCATTGTATCAATCCACCCTTATTCCACCTGTTGCGGCGTGCAACCTGATCCCACTGTATCAGTACAATTTCATCCTATTTCGCCATATCAATCCATCCTTATTTCACCTACTGCGGCGTGCAATCCGATCCCACCGTATCAATACCAAATACTCAATGTGCATAGTCAAATCAATAATTCAAATCACAAGAACCTTTACGATCAATAAATACCAAGATGAACCCAAAGGAAATCGTGTACAACCCGGGAATTCATATAGGTAATACTACACAGCAAGTCAAATCCGATAAATGACAATTAAAAGGTGCAAGTAAGTCAGCTAAAGCAAGTATAGTGAATGTGATGACCCAAAAGGTCATCTTTTATTTTAGAATACGTTTTCATGTTCTGAGTCCTTGAAAACCTCCTTTCATCTTTTTCCGATTTGTATGCGTAGTCCGGGCGTGATACTGGAAAGCTTTTGTATGAAAAATTTGAGTAATAATAATTTTTGGCTTAAAAAGACAATTTTAGTTGACTTCGATCAACATTTTAGGTAAATGGACCCGGACCCGTATTTAGATTGTCCCGGAGGGCCCGTAGTAAAATATGGGACTTGGGCACATGCCCGGAATCGAATTACGAGGTCCCTAGCCCGAGAAATGAATTTTTAAAGAAAATTATTTAATTGAAAATACAATGGTTTTTGGAAAATTAATAAGATTTGATCTTGTTGGTATCGGGCCCGTATTTTGGTTTCGGAATCTGGTACATGTCCGTTATGATATTTAGACATTATATGTGAAATTTGGTGAAAAACGAAGGTGATTTGATGTAATTCGGACCTTTAGTTGAAAATTTAGAAATTTTGAACTATCTTGAAAATTTCATGAGTTTTGGTGTTGAATTCATTGTTCTAGATGTTATTTTGGCGATTTGATCAAGCGAGCAGGTTCATATGATATTTTTAGACTTTTATGCATGTTTGGTTTAGAGCCCCGAGGGCTCGGGTAAGTTTTGGATAGGCCGCAGAATGAGCTTGGACTTAGAAAAATTTGTTGTTGCATCTGGTATTTGTTGTAGGCCTCTGATCTCGCAATTGCGAGATCAGGCTTCGCATTTGCGAGCTTCACAGGCTTGGCAATTGTGAGGATTTTATCGCAATTGCGAAGAAGCCCTGGGCCAGCATAGTTCGCATTAGCGAACATACCTTCGCATTTGTGAAGTCATCAGGGAGAGGCAACCTTCGCAATTGCGACCAAAGGTTCACAATTGCGACAGTAGCTGGCATGCAGCAGGTTCGCATTTGTGATGCTTGTGTTGCATATTCGAGCTTCGTAATTGCGAAGCTCTAGTCGCAAATGCCACATCTGCAACTGTTCAAAATGAAACTTGGAAGGGATTTTCACCCATTCTTCACATTTCTCAAATCCTAAAACTCTAGAGGCGATTCTCCCAAGATCAAATCTTTCCCAAAACTTTGATAAGTGATCCCAACCCACTTTCTTTCACTTTCTCATCACATTTCATGAATTTCCAACCAAATAATCTAAGATTTCTATAGTAAAAATTGGGGGTTTGGGTAGAATTAGGGATTTTTATAAATTGGGGATTTAGACCTCAATTTGAGGTCGGATTCCAAAATTAATTAAATATCCGGGCTCGAGGGTGAATGGGTAATCGGGTTTTGGTCGGAATTTTGAGTTTGGACCAAGCGGGCCCGGGGTCGGGTTTTTGACTTTTTCGGGAAAATGTTAGAAAACCTATAATTATGCATTAGAGTTGAGTGATTTAGCATTTATTGATGTTATTAAGTTAATTATGACTAGATACGAGTGAATTGGTGGTGGAATCAAGAGGTAAAGCGGTGATTGAGCTTTGAAATACCCGTTGGTTTGAGGTAAGTATTTGGTCTAACCTTGACTTGAGGGATTAAGGATCCCCGACTTATTTGCTATGTGAAATTTAATGTGTGTGACGTATAGGTGTGGTGACGAGTACCTATGCGCCACCAAATTATCATTTTAGCTTGTTCCCTTCCCTGTTTCCCTATATATTGCTCTCCTGCTTTAATTTCTACTTGCTCATAAATGTTTCCACGTCTAATTGCTTCATATTAATTGTTGTTCTCTTTATTGAAGTATTTAATTGTTTCATGGTTTCTTTTTGTTACCGTGTTGGCTTATATTGGTTTATTGGTGCCTTATGGTACACCTTGGTTGGTGTCACGACCCGGATTTCCACCCTCAGGAGTTATGATGGCGTCTACAAATGAAAGCTAGGCAAGACAAACGTTTGAACAATTTACCTATTTCCCATTTTTAATCCTTTAACAATTATGAATCGACAATTTATAATCAGCGGAATTTAAACAAGTAGAAGAAATAATAAAACCATTTAAATATGTCCAATACAACTTCTAAAATAAGGACTACCAAGAACTGGTGTCACGCTTCACAGACGGTCTAGAATTACTACAAAAAAAGTCTTAAAATTAAATAATACACTGTTTCTGAAATATGTAAATGAAACAGGATGAATGGATAGAGGGAGACGCCAGGGCCTACGGACGCCAGAGGACTACCTTGGATCTCCGTATGGACTGAAGGAAGCCACCCAAGCTAAGGTCCAAAAGCTGTTGTGCCGGGATCTGCACACAGTGTAGAGTGTAGTATTAGCACAACCGACCCTATGTGCTGGTAAGTGCCTAGCCTAACCTCAGCGAAGTAGTGACGAGGCTAGGACCAGACTACCAAATAACCTATGTAGTTAAATCATATACAGCACAAAAGAAGAACAATAATGTACAGTTAAGTATGGTAGGGGGAAACATGCTGCGGGAAAACATCAATTAAGAATAGAAAGACAACAGGTAAATACAAGGAACACCATATCTCAATTATCAACAAGAATCAGGAATCAAACAAGTGCACGGCATCACCCTTCGTGCTCTTACTCTCGTCTTCACCATAAGAATCAATATAAACTGCACGACATCACCCTTCGTGCTTTACTCTCATCCTCACCAAAAATCAATATAATCGGCACGAAATTGTACATCGTGTGGCACAACATCACCCTTCGTACTTTACACTCTTCCTCACAAAATCATACACGACATCACCCTTTGTGCTTTAACACTCTCTCACCAAAGTAATACACGGCATCACCCTTCGTGCTTTAACACTCTTCCTCACCCAAACAACAATCACAAGCAATAGGGCAAGGAAATAAATGAAATTACTATAAAAATCCCGGTAAGGGAACAATAGTTCAACAATCGAATCTCGGCAAGGGAACAATATCAAAAACATCAACATCTCGGCAAGGGAGATAACATTAAAAGCAACAACATCCCTGATAGGGAGACAATATAATAATTCTCTTCTCTTTTTCACTTTTACTTCACAACTTGAGCCAATGCTCTATAAAGTTCAATTGCCAATTATACTTCCCCAATTCATTATACAACTTGAGCCAATGCTCTTCAATACTCAAATACCACTATTTCTTTCTTAAACTTTACTCAACAATAGAAATCATCAAAAAAGGGCATGAACAATAACGGAGTCAAAATAATCATAATGTAAGACTCACGGGCATGCTTTACACTAACGTATAGATACTCGTCACCGTACCTATACGTCGTACTAAACATATAATACATAGCAAATAGGACACGACTCCTAATCCCTCAAGCTAAGGTTAGACCAAACACTTACCTCGATGCCACGAACACAATTCAAGTCTCAACTATCACTTTACCCCTTGATTCCACCACCAATTCGCTTGTATCTAGTCACAAGTTACTTAATTATATCAATGAATGCTAAATGAATTAATTCCAATGCATGAAAATAAGTTTTTTAAAGTTTTTCCCAAAAAGTCAAAAATCGCCCTCGGGCCCACATGTTCAAAACCTGAGGTTCGAACCAAAACCTGATTACCCATTCCCCCACGAACCCAAATATATAATTTGTTTTGAAATCGGATCTCAAATCGAGGTCCAAACCCCCAAAATTTGAGAAACCTATGTTCTACCCAAAACACCCAATTTCCCCCATGAAAACCTTTGATTTTGAGTTGAAATCATGTGAAACGATGTTAAAGATTGAAGAAAATGAGTTAGAATTGACTTACAATAGATTTGGAAGAATACTTGTCTTTGAAAAATCGCCCAAGAGTGTTTTGGTTTTGAGAAATGGAAGATTTTCGGCTAAGTTAAAAATTTGCGGGTTGCAGGTGTCGCAATTGCGAACCCCTCAGAAAACTGACCCCTTCGCATTTGCGACCAAGTTCAATTTTTGGTCACCTTTGCATTTGCGAGGGACCTTTCGTAAATGCGATATCGCATTTGCGATCGAACAGTCGCATTTGCGACTAGGGCAGCCCAGGTCCATTATCGCATTTGTTATGCTTTGTCGCATTTGTGAGCTAGGCTTCGCATTTGTGAAGCCTGCAGACCTACAACATACAAGCTAAAACCTGCAACTTCCTAAGTGTAAATTTAACTCCGTAGCCTATACAAAACTCACCCGAGCCCTCGGGGCTCCAAACCAAACATGCACACCAACTTACAAACATCATACAAACTTGCTCGTGTATTCAAATCACCAAAATAACATCAACAACTATGAATTTAGCATCAAAATCATGAAATCACTTAAGAACATCAAATTTTTCAATTTTCTCAAATAAGGTCCGATTCACGTCATTTCAAGTCCAATTCTTACCATATTTCACAGACTCAACTTAAATCACATATAAGACCTATACCGGGCTCCGAAACCAGAATACGGGCCCGATACCATCAAATTTCAAACACATTTCATTTCCAAAACTCATAAATATTCCAGAAACAATTTTCTTTAAAAATTCATTTCTCGGGCTTGGGACCTCGGAATTTGATTCCAGCCATACGCCCAAATCCCATATTTTCCTACGGACCCTCCAAGACCGTCAAATCATGGGTCCGGGTTCGTTTACCTAAAATGTTGACCAAAGTCAACTTAAATTCATTTTAAAGGCAAAATTCATCATTTTCATAGATTTTCACATAATGGCTTTTCGGCTACGTGCCGGGACTGCGCACGTGAATCGAGGTGAGGCAGAAAGAGGTTTTTAAGGCTTCGGAACACAGAATTTATTTCTAAAACAAGTGATGACCTTTTGGGTCATCACATTCTCCATCTCTAAAACAACGCTCATCCTCAAACGAACATAAGAAGGAAGTACCTGAGTCGGGGAAAAGATGGGGGTAATGGCTCCGCATATCGGGCTCGGACTCCCAGGTCGATGCCTCAGCAGGCTGACCTCTCCACTAAACACGAATAGAAGGGAAACTTTTCGATCTCAACTGACGAACCTACCGGTCTAGAATAGCTATCGGCTCCTCCTCATTGGACAAGTCCTTGTCCAACTGGACAGTGCTGAAATCTAACACGTGGGATGGATCGCCGTGATACTTCCAAAGCATGGACACATGAAATACTGGATGCACGACTGATAAGCTCGGTGTCAATGCAAGTCTGTAAGCCACCTCTCCCACTCGATCAAGAATCCCAAATGGGCCAATGAATCTAGGCTAAGCTTGCCCTTATTTCCAAATCTCATCACGCCCTTCATAGGCGACACCCAAAGCAATACCTGCTCACCGACTATGAATGCCAAATCTTGAACCTTATGGTCGGCATAACCCTTTTGCCTGGACTGAGCTGTATGAAGCATATCCTGAATGATCCTAACCTTGTCCAAGGCATCCTGCACTAGATCCGTACCCAACAACCGAGCCTCTCCAGGCTCAAACCATCCAACCGATGTTCGACACCGCCTACCATATAAAGCCTTATAAGGAGCCATCTAGATACTCGATTGGTAGCTGTTGTTGACGGCAAACTCTGCTAAAGGCAAAAACTGATCCCACGAGCCTCCAAAGTCAATGACACAAGCTCAGAGCATATCCTCCAAAATCTGAATAGTCTGCTCGGACTGCCCGTCCGTCTGAGGATGAAATGATGTGCCCAACTCAACCTGTGTGCTCAACTCTCCCTGAACTGCTCTTTAGAAATGTGAGGTAAACTGTGTACCTCGGTCCGAGATGATAGACACGGGCACACCATGACGACGAACAATCTTCCGAATATAGATCTTAGCTAACCTCTCGGAAGAATAGTGTCACACCTCCTTTTTCCGGCACCCGCGAGGGTGAAGGAGTTTTTTCCAATTAAAGGACAATCGAAACGGGATTTGTTTATTTATTTCAGAGTCGCCACTTGGAAGATTTTAGGGTGTCCCAAGTCTCCAATTTTAATCCCGAATCGAGGAAAAGAATGACTCCATATTACAGTCTGCGCACCAGAAGTCCGGATAAGGAATTCTGTTAACCCGGGAGAAGGTGTTAGGCATTCCCGAATTCCGTGGTTCTAGCACGGTCGCTCAACTGTTATATTTGGCTTATTTACCTGATTTTTAAACAATTAAGAACTTATATGCAAATTTAGCATTAAACCGCTTTTATCATTATTCTTATTATTATTTTTATATAAGAATTGCAACGTCGTGAAAACGCATCTCGAACCACGTCACAACCAGTGTACACGTGATTTGTTGACGCATTTTGACTTCGTCAAGATCGGGATTTGGTTTACATAAATGCACACCCATATTTAAGAAAATAACTTTATTAAATATGCGCCAAAATACTACGCGTTATTAAACTATTAGGTAGGACTGTGAAATTTACTAAATGGCCCATCCCGGAATCTAAATATTTTTTTTTAAAAAAAATAAATAAATAAGATTGGAGGACCCTGCAAATTTTGTATTGTTTATATTTATTTATTTTTAGTGAAATCCTCCCTTATTTTATAAATATCTTTTAATGACTACTTTTTATTATTCCTAATATAAAATTAATCTCTACATACTTAAAAAAAATATATTAAATACTAGTTTAAAACAAATATTAACAGAAAGTAATATTACTAAAATTATAATTATAAATACAGCATGGAATTGTCAAATAATTTATATATATTTTTAAAAAAACTAATTATCCCATAGTCAATTAAAATCATATTGTTAGATGACTTGAGCTATTGAAATTAATTATTTACAAATATTGAAAATTAGAAATAATCATGATTACTAAACTGTATTTCTAAAAATTAAATAATTTAACCTTAACTAACCTTGTTTTAATTCAAATCATGTCCTAATACTTGATTCGCAAAATTAATTCATGTTTTAACTGAATTCAGCTACATGATTCCGATTAACTTAACATTGGCGATACTAAAACCCTTATGAATAAGGAATTTAATCAATTTTGCCAAACTGATTTAATAAAGCTATTTTTACGTTATTTTCTTCTATTTTTATTATTTGACAGTTTAATTAGTAATGAACATGCTTAAATATATACTACCTAATAATCAGGTTGAAGCAAAGCACTATTTAATACATCGCTACAATATGCCTAATTATGCCAAACGACAGCGATTTACAGAATAATAATACATGAAATATCCTGAATGCAATTAATAAAAAAAACTAAATTAAAAATTTAAACTTCCATTCTTCATTTCAGCTTATAAAATGCCAAAATTATAGTTGTGTACCTGATATTGCCAATATAAGAAGAAGAAAGTCAGCCACGTAGTACGTAACACAGCAACAACAATAATAACCAACAATCCAGTCAACAGAAATCTCAGTGACAGATTTGAAAATCAAAATAAAATCCAGAAACACTGTCAACAAACAACGGACAGAAACCAAGGGAATTTTCAGATTTGAAAGGCTAATTAATGTTTAACCCTTAATTTCTAAACACGTATATCAGAATATTTATCAGATGTGTACTATTCTCTCTTCTAATTTTCAGCTCTTTTTATTTGTATATCTTTTTTTCTTTTCTTTTTCTTTCTTGAAAGTTTTAATATTTTTTCGGATTTTTTCTTTCTCTCTTAAATATTCAGCTTTTTTCTCTCTCTTTCTCTATCTCCTCTAAAATCTGATCAAGCCTCCTATATATATCACATCCCCAAACCCTTTAATTAATTAATAAAACAATCATTTTCTCCTACCAAACCCATTATCTTCCCACTCATCCCCATTTTAATCCCACTAAATTAAACAAATATATCAACCCCACCTCATTACATCTTGTCCCCCATGCTTATTATAAACAATTACCATATTCCTCTCCACTACATTATGTCTTGTCCCCCATTAAATTAAAAAATTATATCACCTACACCTCATTACCTTTTGTCCCCCATGCTTAACATAAAGAATTACAAAATGTACAATTCCTAAACTACCCCTCCGACCTTATTGCAATTATCATTTTACCCCTGAATGCACTGCAATTTACCAAACTACCCCCATCAGCTATAACCAATCAATTAATCAAACTCAACCAAAATATAGCCAATATGACCAATTTCCACACAAATTCAAACAACAAATCACATGAACACGATTTCTGAACCAATTCAACAACAATATCACATGAACACAAATTGAACAACAAAGAACAACTAAAATTTTGATTGAACAATATTTTTAGCAACAAACAAACCTACTTTCAGATTCAATTAACAATAACAACAAACAAGTATATTCATATTTCTAAATTCAATAATCATTTGAACTTAAAATCAACTCTAACAACATTACAACCAACAATTCCTATATTAAACTTAAACAAGATTATGAGACAAACTCAAGAAATAATCATAAATGATGAACAATAAACAAGAAAAATCAAACTTATACTAATTTCGGATTCAAGAACAATCAAACAAAGTATGAACATAAATGAAAAGATTCAACAACAATAACAAGCAAGTTTTATTCAAATTCGAATTAAACTTGTATTAAGCTTAAACAAAACAAATAAACTTATTCAAATCACTAAACTTCAAATAATCAATTGATCTTTTAAAATTAAATCCAACAAAATTATAACAAAGATACATGATTCCAAAAAATTAAAATATAACTTCACATTAAATCACTGAATTAAAAACGAACTTCAAACAAAGATGAACATGAATTAAATCTATTTTTAAACAACAAAACATGACGGATTCACATGATTAAACCAACATACTCCCCGACTACAACTAAATTCTTTTTAGACAAATAACAAGATCGAACAAGAACCAATTATGAGCTTAAACTTGAATCTAACAATATTAACAATTTCTGAAAAATACATAAAATACATGAAACAAATTGAAGAAATAATTAATTAAATTTCAATTTGAATCTAACAAATATTAAACTAACAATTTCACATGAACAACTGAAAAATTAACAAAACAATGAACATGAACAAAACAAAAATCAAACATCTACCGATTTTAGATTCGAGAAATATCAAAACGAAATACGGAAAAAAATAAAACTCAAAATCTACTAACCGGATCGAAACGACGAACAACGACTAACCAACGACGACCTCGGACTATGTAGGGACTATTTTGACGACCCCCAACCAAAACTCGAACAGAAAACTCGACGTACCGGACCTCGACTCAACGAAAGACCCTCGAACTTTGACGAAACAAAGAAGATGAAGCAACAGCAGAAGCAGAAACACGAAGCAGAAGCAGCTGGCCATGGTGAAGAAGCAGCAGCGGTCGCGAGCAACAGGTGAAGGAGCAGAAATACCAGCAGCAGTCGCGTGGTTGCAGCAGCAGTGACGACGATGCTCGTTTGGACGAAGACATGGTCGACGTCGGCAGCCATGAAAGCTTGAGCTTGAGCTTGGTCATGGCTGCTCGGAGACGAAGAAACATCGAAGGTGGTCGACGACGCGACGGAATGTGTGCGACTGGCTGGACGGAGCAGCAACATCGCGATGACAGTAGGGTCGTTTGGTCGTTTGGATGAAGAACGAAGAAGAAGCAGCAGCCATGAAAGGCTGCTGCGTGTGTGCATTTTTTATTGTCTATGTGTGTGTGCGTGTTGACGTGTGTGTGTGTGAGTGTGACGGGGTGAGGGGGAAGGGTTGGAGGGGTGGTCGTTGGGCAAGGGGGGAAGGGCAACCATGGTTGTGAAAGCTTGAAGAAGGAGAGCAAGAGAGGGGGCGGGTGATTTTTTTTCAACAGTGAATATTTTAGGGTTTTATTAAATGAAAGATAGGGAAATAGGGGTGTTGGTCTTTGGGGTTATGGACTGGGTCGACCCGGTTTGAAATGGACCGGGTCGTTTGGGAAGATTGGATAATTATTTGGGCCTGTGGCTTACAATTGAAGAAGTGGCCCAATCCGATTTTTCTTTGTATTTTTGCTCTCTTTTCTTCTTTTATTTTTCTAAAAATAAATTATAAAAATACTTAAATTATTATTAAGAACTAAATTAAGTTATAAAAGCGCAAATTAACTCCCAATAACAATTAACGCACAATTAAGTAATAATTAAGCATAAAATTATATATTTGGACATTAAATGCTAAAAATGCAGAAGATGCCTATTTTTTTGTAATTTTCAATTATTTGTAAAACAAACTTAATTACTAACAATTGTATAATTAAATCCTACATACAAAATACGACATATTTTTGTATTTTTATTAATTTAACAAATAAACATGCACAGACAAATACAAATAATTATTCAAAAATATCACAAAATTGCACACCAAGGAAAATCATTTTATTTTTGAATTTTTTGGGAGTAATTCTCATATAGGGCAAAAATCACGTGCTTACAGCTGCCCCTCTTTGCCCGAAGACACGAAGGGTTTTCGTGCAAAGATAAAGCGAGTGATTTTTGCCCATCCGAGTACTCCGTGTGAAGCATTTTTTGAAAAAGATTTAACCAAACCTTTGCTTCAGAGGTTTCCTACATATCCTGGGCTAAAACAGGAATCAGGTCAATGTAGTTCGGGAAGTTTTGGTAGCTGGGACTACCATGGGACTGCAATGTTACTGTTGTTGTATGCTACTTTTACTTGTTTGATGACCTCCTTATTACACCATGCTTAAAAGAAAACAAGAAGCTAGGCTAGACTACGGATCATAAGATCTCCTTTATCTGCAACTTGTTCCTGTTGCCTTGCTTTCTTGTCGGCTTGCGTTTCTTCCGGTGCTTTTATTCCGAGACTTTGGGGATGACACTGGCCTTTTGCTTTTCTGAATACCAGTTTTCATTATTCCGTTCTGTCTGCTGGGGATATGGCTTTCTTCATTAAGCTTTGTTATGCTGGGCATAATTCAATGTTCACATGCCACTTCTTTCAAGACGCGTCTTTTCTTCCTTTTGACTCATGCGCTTGAGTTTGTGCTGGGACCTCTTGTTGCAACCTTCTGTTTTCCGGTGCTGGGGATTTTTTATTGTCTCCTGCTGGGAATTCCTGTTGTAACCTTCTACCTTCCGGTGGGTTACTGATTTCAAGATCTGCAGTATAAGACTGAAAAGTATTCCTCTCGTTATACTGGTGGGCGACCTAGGACATGAAATGAAAATGTATACCCGCATTATACTGGTGGGCGACCTAGAAATGAAAAACTGAAATGTATGCCCGCATTATACTGGTGGGCGACCTAGCACACGAAATGAAAAACAGAAATGTATTCCCGCATTATACTGGTGGGCGACCTAGAACAGAAATGAAAAGACAGAAATGTATTCCCGCATTATACTGGTGGGCGACCTAGAAAAGAAATGAAAAGACAGAAATGTATTCCCGCATTATACTGGTGGGCGCCTAGGACATGAAATGAAAACAGAAATGCATACCCGCATTATACTGGTGGACGACCTAGAACATGAAATGAAAACATAAATGCATACCCGCATTATACTGGTGGGCGCCTAGGACGTAAAATGAAAAAATAGAAATGTATACCCGCATTATACTGGTGGGAGACCTAGGACATGAAATGAAAACAGAAATGCATACCCGCATTATACTGGTGGGCGACCTAGAACAGAAATGAAAAGACATAAATGTATTCCCGCATTATACTGGTGAGCGACCTAGAAATGAAAAACTGAAATGTATGCCCGCATTATACTGGTGGGCGACCTAGCACACGAAATGAAAAACAGAAATGTATTCCCGCATTATACTGGTGGACGACCTAGAACAGAAATGAAAAGACAGAAATGTATTCCCGCATTATACTGGTGGGCGCCTAGACATGAAACGAAAAACTAAAAGGTATGCCCGCATTATACTTGTGGGCGACCTAGAACATGAAATAAAAATAGAAATGTATACCCGCATTATACTGGTGGGCGACCTAGGACATGAAATGAAAACAGAAATGCATACCCGCATTATACTGGTGGGAGACCTAGGACATGAAATGAAAAACTAAATGCATACCCGCATTATACTGGTGGGCGCCTAGGACATAAAATGAAAAACTGAAAGGTATGCCCGCATTATACTGGTGGGCGCCTAATTGGTAAAGAATAATTTGAATTTGTTTCCTCGATTCTCCGAGAAAATTTTCACTTGTGGCAGAAAATTTTCTGCCCCAATTCTGGCGATCTTTCTTATGGCGTATCTTTAGGCCATCATCAACACTTTATTTTCCTGTTCAAATCAAAGAAAATTTAGTTAGTTTTTTTTCTTGAAATATGGCGAGTGGTCATGTCACTCCTAATGGGGATGATTGTTCCCTTTCCCTTATTCCTGTTCGGCGTTCCCAAAACTTGTTGGGGATGATGTTATTTGCTAGGGATAACATTCTGCTGGGGATGGTTTTTCCATTTATCCCTTCCCCATTTGTATCTCAAAAATTGCTGGGGGTTATTTTGCCGAAGATGGATTTTCCTTTCTTCCCTTCCCATTTTGTGTTGTCCGACCACCTCGGAACTTGGGCGATATTCGGTCGGAGTCCTACTGGGGATCGTCTTGGAACTTGGCCCACAATTTCCTCAACATTTTTTTTTCAGCTCTTCCCCGTACTTTCCTTGCCATTTTAGGACAATATTATTCGGCCTGTCAACCAACGTCTTTTGTCTTATTGCCTTGTCTCTGGCCTGCCCTTTTCACATTTTATGTTGTACCATTTTGGCAACTGGTAGTAAGCTCTGAAAGACCTTCCTTAAAACATAAATTTCTAGAAAAATTCTTTTAAACAAAGAAATGAAAAGATAGAAAAAGAGAAAATCTTTCTGAACAAATGATGGGGAAAAGGAAAGAAATGAACTTATCTAGGTGATATAACCGATTCCAACCATCATGTTGTGCATTCCGGATTAATCAACCCAGTCTATTTGTGTCGATCAATCTTTCTGATGCCTTCACTTTCTAGGGATAAATAGGTGCCCAATTCTTCGCAAAATGCGGATCCTTTCCGCCAATCTATCTTGTCGCCTCATAGTGCCCTTCGCGGGGTTTTCACTAACAAGGCTCTCTCATTTCTCACAACTCCCGTCGCCTTATGGTGCCTGTGAAGGTTTTTACCGATAAGACTCTCTCAATTTGTATTTCTCAGCTTACGTCGCCTTATGGCGCATGTGAAGGTTTTCGCCGATAAGTATTTTCTCAGCTGGGGATTGGAGTGTTTCCGATAAGATTTTTCTCTGCTGGGAATTCTTATGGCTATCAATTCTTTCAACTCATGATCCTCATTCAGTCGGGGACCGGCGTTTTATTCTTGGTTTTCATTTGCCTATCTTAACACCTCTCGGATACTGATCGGGAGGTCTTTTTGGACATCAATATAGGTTTTAGAAGAAAAGGATATAAAATTCAAAATAACTTTGATGGGTAAAGTATTACAACTCTTGGAATCAAACTTTTTTTTTCAAAATTTAGAAACATAATTTCTGCCCCAGTTTTCTTGCTTGGGGATTTTTCTTTTGATTTTTTTTCCTTTTTTTGTTACCTTATGACCGAGCCGTGAGGCGCCTACGTATCCTCTTTGAGGAATCAGGTCGAACGTAGTTCACTCGATTCCTTTGTTTTTCTTGCGACCTTCCCTTTTTGTTTTTGTTATTATTTTCCTTCTTTTCTCTTTTTCATTTTCATTTTTCGTTTTCATTAACGATTCCAAGAGAGGGGTATGAAAGAATAAGTAAGGCACAAAGGGGTAAAACAAAGGTTAAAAGTGTTTGGATAGAAGAAAGAATTGCCTCCATCATTTCATTATCCGATAAGCACTAAGTACAGACAAACAGATAAACAACAAAAGAAATTACACATAATATCTTTTGACTGCATCAGAATTGATAGCCATGTCGACGCATCTTCCTTCGACATCTGTCAGACGTAAAGCGCCGTTGGATAATACTCTGGTCACAATATACGGCCCTTGCCAATTCGGGGTGAACTTGCCTTTTTCTTCAATCTGATGTGGAAGGATCCGTTTCAATACTTGTTGCCCTACTTCAAATTTCCTAGGGCGCACCTTCTTATTGTATGCTCTTGTCATTCTCTTCTGATATAACTGGCCATGACATATTGCTGCCAATCTTTTTTCATCCATTAAACTCACCCATTCATCATCGTCAATCCCGGCCTCAGCGATAATTCGAAGGGAAGGAATTTCAACTTCTGCTGGTATTACTGCTTCAGTTCCGTATACCAACAAATAAGGAGTCGCACCTATTGAAGTATGAACAGTAGTGCGGTATCCTAACAACGCAAATGGTAGCTTTTCATGCCATTGTCTGGATCCTTCAACCATTTTCCTCAATATCTTCTTTATATTTTTATTGGCTGCCTCAACCGCTCTATTCGCCTTGGGCCGATACGGGGTGGAATTATGATGTGTAATCTTAAACTGTTCACATACTTCTCTCATCAAGTTGCTGTTAATATTAGCACCATTGTCCGTGATTATTATTTTTGGGATCCCAAATCTACAAATGATATGGGAATGGACAAAATCCACCACTGCCTTCTTAGTTACAGACTTGAAAGTTTTGGCTTCAACCCACTTAGTGAAATAATCGATGGCTACCAGAATGAACCTGTGACCGTTCGAAGCTGCCGGCTCGATAGGCCCAATGACATCCATGCCCCATGCCACAAACGGCCATGGTGCTGACATTGTGTGCAATTCCGTTGGTGGAGAATGAATCAGATCTCCGTGTATCTGACACTGATGGCATTTTCGTACGAAACTGATACAATCATGCTCCATAGTGAGCCAATAATATTCCGCTCGCAGAATCTTCTTTGCCAACACATATCCGCTCGTATGGGGCCCACAGACTCCAGCATGTACCTCTGTCATCACTATCGTGGCTTGACCTGCATCAATACATCTCAGCAATCCCAGATCTGGGGTTCTTTTGTACAACATCCTCCACCGAGGAAAAATCCATTTGCCAGTCGTCGAATGGCTCTCTTTTGATCTCCGGTTGCCTACTCCGGGTATATCCCCATCCTGAGGTATTCCTTGACATTATAAAACCATGGCTCGCCATCCATTTCTTCTTCTATTATGTTGCAGTAGGCATGCTGATCACGAACCTGAATATACAACGGGTCAACATGGATTTTGTCTGGATGGTGCATCATCGATGCTAAAGTGGCCAAAGCATCGACAACCTCATTGTGAACTCTCGGGATGTGTCTGAACTCTACTGATCGAAATCGCTTGCTCAGATCGTGCAAACATTGTCGATATGGTATAAGCTTCAAATCCCGTGTTTCCCATTCACCTGGATCTGATGTACTAGGAGGTCCGAGTCTCCCAATACCAAGACGTCCTGAACATCCATGTCTGCAGCCAATCATAGACCCAAAATGCATGCCTCATATTCAGCCATGTTGTTGGTACAATAGAAACGTAGCTGAGCTGTAACAGGATAGTGATGTCCTGTTTCTGAAATAAGTACTGCTCCTACTCCAACTCCTTTTGCATTCGCAGCCCCGTCAAAGAAAAGCTTCCACCCTGGTTCCTCATTCAGTTCTAACTCCTCTATATGTATCACTTCTTCATCTGGAAAATACGTCCTCAAAGGCTCGTATTCTTCATCAATAGGATTCTCAGCCAAGTGATCGGCCAATGCTTGGGCTTTCATGGCCGTCCTCGTCACATAGACAATGTCGAACTCTGTGAGTAATATCTGCCATTTTGCCAATCTTCATGTGGGTATAGGCTTTTGGAAAATATACTTTAATCGATCCAGGCGTGAAATAAAGTAAGTAGTATGTGACGACAGATAATGCTTAAACTTCTGTGCTACCCAAGTTAGAGCACAACATGTCTTCTCAAGTTGAGTGTACTTATTCTCATAGAATGTAAACTTCTTGCTGAGATAATAGATGGCTTGCTCTTTTCTTCCTGTGATGTCGTGTTGACCCAACACGCAACCAAACGAATGATCCAGGACCGTTAGATAAAGGATTAATGGCCTCCCCGACTCAGGTGGAACCAACACAGGTGGATTGGATAAATATACTTTGATCTGGTCAAATGCCTCCTGACATTCTGCCGTCCATTCTATCGCAGCATCTTTCCTCAGCAATCGAAAGATGGGTTCACAAGTCGTTGTGAGCTGAGCGATGAATCTGCTGATATAGTTCAACCTTCCCAATAGACTTATTACTTTTGTTTTGTTCCTCGGTGGCGGCAATTCATGGATGGATTTGATCTTTGACGGATCCAACTCAATGCCTCGCCGACTGACGATAAATCCCAATAGCTTTCCAGATGGAACACCAAATGCACATTTGGCTGGGTTGAGCTTAATGTCGTACCTTCGAAGTCTTTGGAAAAACTTCCTAAGGTCTGCTACGTGGTCTTCCTGACGCTTGGATTTGATCATCACATCATCTACGTACACTTCGATCTCTTTGTATATCATATCATGGAACACAATAGTCATTGCTCTCATGTACGTTGCCCCAGCGTTCTTCAAACCGAATGGCATTACCCGATAGCAATAAGTCCCCCATGGCGTAATGAAAGCTGTTTTCTCTGCATCTTCTTCATCCATCAGAATCTGATGATACCCGGCGTAGCAATCCACAAAGGAGCCGATTTCTCGTCCAGCGCAATTGTCGATCAAGATATGGATATTGGGCAATGGAAAGTTATCTTTTGGGCTTGCCCTGTTCAGATTGCGGTAGTCGACGCATACCCTAATCTTCCCATCTTTCTTTGGTACTGGCACCACATTAACCAACCAATCAGGATATCGAGTGACCCGAATAACCTTTGCTTGCAGCTGCTTGGTTACTTCTTCTTTAATCTTCACACTCATATCTGTCTTGAACTTCCTCAATTTCTACTTGAAGGGAAGGCATGCCTGGTCAGTGGGCAATTTGTGAACCACTAGCTTGGTGCTTAAACCCGGCATGTCATCATACGACCATGCAAAAACATCTTTAAACTCAATGAGTGCTTTGATTAATTCTTCCTTGATGCCAGGCTCAATGTGGATGCTGATTTTGGTTTCTCGGACATAATCCGCATCCCCTAGATTTACAGCCTCGGTGTCATTCAGATTAGGCTTGGGTTTCTCTTCAAATTGGCATAGTTCTCGGTTTATTTCTTCGAAGGCTTTATCCTCATCATATTCAGACTCATCTTCACAATCGATCTCTTGTATCATTAAATCAGAGTCAGATTGATTTATTAGACTAGATCGAAGATCCGTCGTGCATGCCATGTCATTAGAACCAGTAAAAAGAGAACTGTTCAGAAAGAGAAAAGAATAAAACAAAATTAAAATGAGACAAGAAAAAGAATTTTATTAAAAATGCGGGATAACAGGGTTCACACTTTTACAAGACAAAATGAGATTTGGATTACACCCTGAATAATCCAAAAAACAAGAAAGCAAAAATCAAAGCCTACTACCAGGACTCTCCCCGAGTAGGAAGAGGAGTAACCGTCCAATTGTTGGTTTTGGCCTTAGGCCCCATAAACTGTATGTCTGTTCCGCTGGAACCCTCTTCGACTTCTACCATATTGACATCAGTGAACAATATTTCGAAGCTCTGATTCAAATCCCCGTCAATCCCAATCAATGGCCCGAGAATTTTCGGGACCGGTGACCCCTTGGCGCTTGCTCTAACAAAAGATCTTGAGAGACGTGGCACAGGTTTGGGAAGAAACCAAACTTTCTTCTTCATTTTCCGCGCTCGCTTTACATCTGCTGCAGTCGGGTTGAACCCCAACCCAAAGGTCTCCAAATTCTTGGGCAAGGAAACATGTTGAACAATTCCCTGAAGCTCAACTCCCAAGCCTTTTCCTGGCACAAACCCATTACCCAGCATTTCTGAAACCATCATGACCGTTGCGGAAGCTACCCTAGGGTGCTGAATGATTTTACCCTCAGGGATCTTGTTTGCCGACACTGCATCAAAAATCTGGTAGACCCAGGGACCTTTGTCATCATTGGTCTCTATGAAGGGTACAATGGTGCCTCCTATGGTGCACGCAGTGTTCTCGCCGTGCAACATGACCTCTTGTCTATCCCACTCGAACTTGACCATCTGATGCAAGGTGGATGGCACGGCTTTGGCTGCATGGATCCACGGTCGTCCCAACAGAAGGTTATAAGATACCGCGACATCTAATACCTAGAATTCCATGGTAAACTGGACTGCACCGATGGTCAACTCAAGTACAATATCCCCCACGGTGGCTGTTCCATTTCCGTCAAATCCTCGGACGCAAATGCTATTCTTGTGGATTCTTCCGTGGTCGATCTTCAACTGGTTCAGGGTAGATAATGGACAAATATTGGCACTTGAGCTGTTATCCACCAATGCCCTAGTAATTGCCGAATCTTCACATTTGACAGTTAGGTAGAGAGCTTTATTATACTCCGTGCCCTCCACTGGCAGATTATCATCTGAAAATGTTACCCTGTTCACCTCGAAAATTTTGTTGGCAATCGTTTCCAGGTGATTTACAGAAATCTCATTGGGCACATAAGCTTCATTCAGTATCTTCATCAGGGCCCGTCGATGTTCATCCGAATGGATTAGTAATGATAGCAGCGAGATCTGGGCCGGTGTTTTCTTCAACTGTTCGACCATGGAGTAATCCTGCACTTTCATCTTCTTTAAGAATTCCTCAGCTTCTTCTTCTGACACTGGTTTCTTTGTTGCAGCTGTATTGGGTCTTCTCAACTCCGCCGGAGCAAAACACCGTCCTGATCGAGTCAGTCCCTGCGCCTCACAACTATTCTCCTCCACTTGTTGTCCCTTGTACATCACCACTGCCTTCTCGTACTTCCAAGGCACGGCTTTGCTATCAATCACTGGTGTTTGGATTACTGGTTTTATGATGACCGGTTCCCTGCAGACCCCCTTCACAACAACCACGGGAGCAGATGATGCTCCCGTTATTACCAACTTGGTTGGTTCTGGTTTCCTTGTAGCAGCAGATGGATTCTTCCCCAATATCACCACTGGCTTGACATCTTCCCCTTTTAACTGTACCCCTGCTTCCTCATTGATTGATTTTTCTTTCGGAGTGGCACGGATCATCATCACTGTCTGTGAGGGTTTCTTCGGCTCCCCTCCTTCGTGCATAAGCTCGATCATGTGGGCTTCGGGGTGCTTTGGCAATGGGTTCTGGTTAATGTTGGGTGCCTCCGGGGCCTGTACCTCGATCTTGTTGGTATCAATAAGATCTTGTATCGCATGTTTCAGCCTCCAACATTTCTCGGTATCATGTCCGGGAGCTCCCGAACAATATTCACATCTTACCTAGTGATCCATATTTTGGGGTAAGAGATTTGGCAATCTAGGCTTAACAGGATTTAATAAACCCAACTGCCTCAATTTGTGGAACAAGGCAATATAAGTTTCCCCCAACTCAGTAAAAGTTCTTTGCCTCTGCAATCTTTCATTTCTGGAGGCCAGATTTCCCCTGAAACCTATCCCTGGAGGGTTCCTGTAGGCTCTTGGCGGTGGATAGGTGTTTTGTGGTGGTGGGTAGGTGTTATGTGGAGGTGGGTATGTATTGTGGGGAGCCGGCGCGCGCCATTGGGGGCGAATCGGAGGTTGAGGGTATGTCTGGGCTTGATGGACGGTGAAATGTTGTTCTTGTGGTGGGTAGTAGGGTTGTGGAGGGTAATTTGGAATGTGTGGGTAGTTTAGACGATGGGGTCTGGGTTGGTAATGAGGGGAAGGACCTCTAGATCTGGACCAATTGTCGGCCTCTATTGTCGTGACCTCCTCTCTTCTTTTCTTTCCGAGCGCACCTCCCGTGCCGCTCTGAATGGCCTGAGTTGTTGCCTTAATTGCCGAGTAACTCAGGATCTTATTGGACTTAAGCCCCTCTTCTATCATACCTCCCATTTTCACCACTTCATTGAATGATTTGCCAACTGACGTCACCAAGTGACCAAAGTAAGTTGGCTCGAGAGTTTGTAGAAAGTAATCCACCATTTCTCCCTCTCTCATTGGGGGATCAACTCTGGCTGCCTGTTCTCTCCATCGGAACCCAAATTCCTGGAAGCTCTCTCCGGGTTTCTTCTCAAGCTTTAGCAATGTGAGACGGTCTGGGACTATCTCAAGGTTGTATTGGAAATGTCCTGCGAAAGCCTGTGCCAAGTCATCCCAGGTGTACCACCTGCTCGGATCTTGTCTTGTATACCACTCTAATGCCGACCCGCTCAAACTCTGGCCAAAGTAAGCTATCAATAGCTCATCTTTGCCCTCTGCTCCCCTTATTTTGCTACAAAAACCCCGTAGATTTGCCATAGGATCGCCATGCCCTTCATATAAATCGAACTTGGGCATCTTGAACCCTGCTGGTAATTGAACATCGGGGAAAGGGCATAGATCCTTGTAGGCCACGCTGACCTGGTTGCCTAACCCGTGTATGTTCCTGAAGGACTGCTCCAGGCTTTAAATTTCCGCATCACCTCGTCCTGCTCTAGGCTCTTAGCTGGCTTTTCAATCTCTGCCGGGACCTCAAAGTGGGGATTATAGGTATGTGGCTCGGGTGCTTTGAATATGAGTTCAGGGGGGTAATATTGTCTGTCGTGAGCCTGAAACAGTGGCTCACTGGATGATCTGTGCGATGGGGCTGGGGGAGGTGCCACAAAGACGTGAACATTTGGTGGAGGAGGGTTTTGAGTGGGTGGTGGAGCTTGGGAATCATAAGCCTCTCTTCCCTGATAATAGTGATGGCTTGGGAAACTTGTTGAAGGACCGGGAGAGGGGTATTCCGACGTGTGTACTGGTTGGAGGGTAGGAGTAACGGGTAGTTCCTGCCCCTTCTGGGCTCTAGCTAAGGCTATCTGTATTTCATTCATTTTCAGCCTCATTTTTTCCATTTTTTCCAGGGCTTCCTTCAGCATCTAATTGGCTGTCTTTTCCGACTCAACGCTGTTGTCTGACCCAGTCATGTTTTCTGGTATAGGACCTTTCGATCTTGTTTGATAATGGTATGGTGCTAGTACGCTCTAACAAACTAACTGATATGATTGGTAAAACAACAAACTTGTCAGTGTTAGAGTCTTAACAGATATTGTAATTGCACGTTGGGAGATGCAATGCTCTTAGGCAGTTAATCATTTCTAACATGCTTTTGCTCTGACCGCATGCATCATCCCGGCTTATTTTGTTCTGACAAATATATTTATATTTTTTTTTTCATTTTTTCATAATTACGATCGAATCCTATAGAGATTGCCTACGTATCGTGACCCCGCACGAATCAGACCAAGCGTAGTTCGTGTATCCATAAAATAAAGACCCAATTTTACATTTTATTACCCAAATATGCGATTACAAACTGTTATTTGAAAGAAAACAAACGAAATACAGACTCCACATTATTAACAATGTTTGAAGAGAACCTAGGGGTAGACAACAAACTCTGAAAAACAAACAAGTGCAGACTTGAACTAGGGATACATTAAAGATTTCAATTTAGGTGTCCGCGAGGCATCGTTCGGCCTTTCCACGGGCTTTGGTGTAAGACCCCTTTGCAAGTTCATCAACTCATTCATGATCCGATGGACGTAGCCCATGATGGAGGCAAGAAGGGTATCACGAGGTATTTGCTCACATGCTAGGCATCTCATGTAGATGTAGTGCCCAATCTCATCAATCCTACCTCGGATATTATCCCTTTCTATGCACAACTGTTCTATCCGTTGATTCTTTAGTCCCAATATTCGAGTATTGTCAATGAGCTGATCTTGGAACCTCTCCATTTGTTCTTCCATTCGGACTATTGTCTCATAGCAGCGTTCCCTATCTGTTCTAGCATCCCGGGCTTGTTTAAGGACCCGATTATGGAGAATGGAGTTTATTTCTCTCAATGTTGTAACACTCATTTCGTAGTCCCTTTTCACTTGCCATAGGTGCTCTCTCCGCGCTGCTGTAACTCTTGCCCACCTGATCCGCATTCTTTCTATACAAGCCTCAGATCTCTCCAAGTCTTCTTGGCTTTTGCTAACCTGACTCCTCAACTCTGCTATCAACCTCGTATCAGCCCGGCTTCTCAGCTGGTTATTGGCATCCATTTTCATCCTCCAGATCTGAGCTTTGAGGTTCTCGCTTTCTCTGGTTAATCTGTTCTTTTTTCCCTTGTCGGCAGCAACCTGCACTTTGTTCTTAAATTTTAGATCCTTAATCTGTTGTTTCAAATTGCCTATTTCGGCAAGATATTCCCGCTCTTTGGCCAACCGGTCCCAATGTTCTTGTGAAGCCTTGGAAAACTCTTGAAGGTGAGGTCTTTTAGCCGGCCTTCCAGACAACATTTCCCCTTTGTACCAAGCCTGATATCCAGGTGAAACTTCCCCTCTTGCTTGATTCAACACACAAGTATTTGCCTCTAAGTATTGACATTGGCTCCAAATCTGGCGGACCCTCGCTTCAGGAAACTGACCATCGGAACTAATCTCAATTACCTGAGTGCTTAAATCCTCATCTTTGGGCACTATTTGACACCTCCCAAGTTGCCTCAAAACCCGATACGGCGCATAAGGTTGAATGCTCTTAAGTCCCATCAAGAGAAAATGGGGTCTAGCTGCTGGCATGTATATGACTTCGTCGATCGGTAACCATCCCAGTGTCCACTGTATTTGACTGGCGTTGAGGGTCCGGAAATATGAAGTCCATGCCGAGACTCCTTCAGGTAGGCGGGCCTCATTAATTCTGGTGTAGAACTCCTCTATGCATGTCTTTTCAGAAGACCCATGGCTTAGGAACTGGGCTCGGTGACATAGGTGTTCGGTCATCCACATTTGCAACAACAAGTTACAACCTTCAAAAAAGTTTCCTCCGGCTTTGCAGGCCGTGAGAGCTCGGAACATATCAGATACAATCATCGGTGCCAGCGTGCTATCTTTTTGAGTGAGCAAAGTACTGACGACCCCAGCTATCTTTATGTCAATATTCCCGTCTTTCCTCGGGAAAATTAAAAGCCCTAAGAAGGTTATCATGAAAGCAACCCGTCTATGTTCGTCCCACTTTCGACGGTTACTTTTGCTGCACAACTTGTTTTCTGGCTTGTCGAATCCTCCTATGTGGCCATATCTTTGGTATATGAAGCTCAGAGTGCAAAAACCTTTTGCCAAATCAGGGTTATGGATTGTTCTGACTATCTTTAACGAGTCCAGAAATCGGTGCACTGCTATAGCTCTTGGAGCAACCAGGTATTTATGCCTCAACGGAACCTCAGTACTGCCGATGTACCCTGCTATTTCTTCTAAAGTTGGGGTGAGTTCAAAATCCGAGAAATGGAAGACATTGTGCACAGGGTCCCAGTAAGGGACAAGGGCTCTTATAATATCTCCTCGAGGCCTGATGTCCAACAAACTCGTGAAACCTTTCAAATGTTTCTTGATTTCGTCATGCCCTTCTTTTCCTAAATCACTCCACCATAGCCGCAACTGGAGGGGAATTTTATTCATGATTGAAAAAGGTTCATTCTGAATCGTGCTTATTCTTCACATTTATTAATATGATTAAACAAAAGAAAATTTATTTGACTCAAAATGATTTGATTATTTTCTTAAAAAAAATAGATCTTCCGAACACGACCTTTCAGCACTTCAGGGACAAAGATTTTAAGGTTGTACGAGTAAATAAAATGATAGAAGTGGCAATTTATACAAAGTCAGCCATCCGGTGTTCCTTATGGGAGCATTCGGCTTTTGATAAAAAACGTCATCACCCGACTCTGTGACAGAAAATTAAAATTTTGACATATATTTTTTGATTTTTTACAAAATAGGAGGTTGGACCCGAAGAGGGTTGCCTACGTATCTCACGTCCTGTGAGAATCAAACCGGCGCAAACATAAACTAAATTGTAAACAAGACTCACTTTTTTTTTTAAATTAAACTAAAAAAACAAAACATTTTTATTTTTCTTTTTCAAAATTTTGGCAGGGTTTTGATACTTTTTGGACTTTTGGCTTTATTTTTTTAAAAAGTGGTTATCTCCCTACACTGCTATTTTTCTCTTTTTTCATAATTTTTCTTAAAAATTGATGATTTCAGAAGCCGGTCAGCACGCAGATCTGAAGCAAATGAATATACAAATCAAACAGGATGCAGCAGGATGATCTTTTTCTATTTCAGGTTGCTAGTCCTAGATGGACCCAACCCCTGTGTTGAGTCCCCTAAGTCAAATGCAACGTGATGCAAATAAGCGTTCCTACTAGGGATCCGGCATGAAGTCACATTATTCTATATTCATAACCTGGGTCGGTGTTCTAGACAGTGTACCCGAGCGGACAACTCGAGCTGAGGAAGGAGATCCTTTCCGGGAACCAAAAGGCCAGCCGGCTTAGGAACTTTCCGAGCCGGCTGCTGCGTGTGTGCGTTTTTTACTGTGTATGTGTGTGTGTGCGTGTTGACGTGTGTGTGTGTGTGTGTGAGTGTGATAGGGTGAGGGGGAAGGGCTGGAGGGGTGGTCGTTAGGCAAGGGGGAAGGGCAACCATGGTTGTGAAAGCTTGAAGAAGGAGAGCAAGAGAGGGGGCGGGTGATTTTTTTTCAACAGTGAATATTTTAGGGTTTTGTTAAATGAAAGATAGGGAAATAGGGGTGTTGGTCTTTGGGGTTATGGACTGGGTCGACCCGGTTTGAAATGGACCGGGTCGTTTGGGAAGATTGGATAATTTTTTGGGCCTGTGGCTTAAATTGAAGAAGTGGCCCAATCCGATTTTTCTTTGTATTTTTGCTCTCTTTTCTTCTTTTATTTTTCTAAAACTAAATTATAAAAATACTTAAATTATTATTAAGAACTAAATTAAGTTATAAAAGCGCAAATTAACTCCCAATAACAATTAACGCACAATTAAGTAATAATTAAGCATAAAATTATATATTTGGACATTAAATTCTAAAAATGCAGAAGATGCCTATTTTTTGTAATTTTCATTTTTTGTAAAACAAACTTAATTACTAACAATTATATAATTAAATCCTACATGCAAAATACGACATATTTTTGTATTTTTATTAATTTAACAAATAAACATGCACAGACAAATACAAATAATTATTCAAAAATATCACAAAATTGCACACCAAGGAAAATCATTTTATTTTTGAATTTTTTGGGAGTAATTCTCATATAGGGCAAAAATCACGTGCTTACAAATAGGAGATTGCCACATGAATGAAATGTGCTGACTTGGTCAGCCTATCAACAATAACCCACACTGCATCGAACTTCCTCTAAGTCCGTGGGAGTCCAACAATGAAGTCCATAGTGATACGCTCCCACTTTCACTCATGAATCTCTATATTTTGGAACAAACCACCAGGCCTATGGTGCTCGTACTTAACCTGCTGACAATTCAAACACCAAGTCACATATGCAACAATGTCCTTCTTTATTCTTCTCCACCAATAATGATACCGCAAATCCTGATACATCTTTGCGGCGCCCGGATGAATAGATTATCGGGAACTACGGGCCTCCTCTAAAATCAACTCCCGGAGCCCATCCACGTTAGGCACACAAACTCGACCCTGTAGCCTTAAAACTCCATCATCTCCTAAGGTAACCTGCTTGGCACCTCCGTGCTGCACCATGTCTCTAAGGACACACAAATGAGGATCATCATACTGCCGATCTCGGATACTCTCCAATAATGAAGAACGAGCGACTGTGCAAGCTAACACACAGCTGGGCTCAGCAACATCTAACCTCACGAACTGATTGGCCAAAGCCTGAACATCCAAAGCAAGCGGTCTCTCACCTATCGGAATATAAGCAAGACTGCCCATAATGGTTGACTTCCTACTCAAAGCATAGGCCATCACATTGGCCTTTCCCAGATGATATAAAATGGTGATATAATAGTCCTTTAATAGCTCCAACCACCTTCTCTACCTCAAATTTAGCTCCTTATGCTTGAACAAGTACTGCAGACTCTTGTGATCCGTGAACATCTCACATGCAACGCCATACAGATAATGCCTCCATATTTTCAATGCGTGAACAATGGATGCTAACTCCAAATCATGAACCGGATAGTTCTTATCATGAATCTTCAACTGACACAAAGTATATGCAATAACCTTGCCATCAACACTGCACCACACCAAGTACAATACAAGATGCATCACAATATACTGTATATGGCCCTTAACATGTAGGCAATACCAACTCCAGCGTCGTAGTCAAAGTTGTCTTGAGCTTCTGAAAGCTCGCCTCACACTCGTCCAACCACCTGAACTGGGCACCCTTCTGGGTCAACCTAATCATCGGGGCTGCAATAGATGAAATCCCCTCCACAAAGCGACGATAATAGCCTGCCAGACCCAAGAAACTTCAGATCTCTGTAGCTGATGCTAGTCTAGGCCAGTTCTTGACTGCCTCAATCTTCTTTGGATCTACCTGAATGCCCTCTGCTGACACAACATGACCCAAGAATGCAACTGAACTCAACCAGAACTCACACTTTGAAAACTTCGCATACAATTAACTTTCTCTCAAAGTCTGAAGAACCACTCTCAGATGTCGTTCATGCTCCTCCAGCTGCGGGAATAGATAAAAATATCATCAATGAAGACTATCACGAATGAATCCAAGTAAGGCTTGAACACTCGGTTCATCAAATCCATAAAAGTTGCTAAGGGATTTGTCAACCCGAATGTCATCACCAATAACTCATAATGCCCGTACCGAGTTCGAAAGCCGTCTTAGGGACATCGGATTCCCTAATCCTCAACTGATGGTAGCCAGATCTCAAGTCAATCTTCGAAAATACCTTGGCACCCTGAAGCTGATCAAACAAATCATCAATCCTCGGCAATGGATACTTATTCTTGATTGTAACCTTGTTCAACTGCCGGTAATCTATGCACATTCTCATCGATCCGTCCTTATTCTTAACAAACAACACCGGCGCACCCCAAGGCAAAACACTAGGTCTAATGAAACCTTTTTCAAGGAAGTCTTGCAATTGCTCCTTCAACTCTTTCAACTCAAGCGGGGCCATACGATACAACGGGATAGAAATGTGCTGAGTGCCAGGAGCCAAATCAATGCAGAAGTCAATATCCCTATCGTGTGGCATACCCGACAAGTATGAAGGAAATACCTCAAGAAACTCACGAACAACAGGCTCATAATCAATATAAGGAACCTCGGCACTAGAATCACAAACATATGCTAAATAGGCCAAACACCTCTTCTCGACCATATGCCGAGCCTTCATATATGAGATAACACTACGGGTAGAATGATCAGGAGTCCCTCTCCTCTCTAAACAAGGTACAATCGGCAAGGCTAGGGTCACAATCTTGGAATAATAGTCCAAGATAGCGTGGTAAGGTGATAACTAGTCCATCTCTAATATGACATCAAAATCAACCATGTCCAGAAGTAGCAAATCTACACGTGCCTCAAGACCCCCGATCACAACTATACATGAACGATGTACATGATCTACCATAATAGACTCACCCATTGGTGTGGACACATATACAAGAGCACTCAAAGAATCACTAGGCATTACCAGATACGGCGCAAAATAAGATGACACATAGGAGTATGTAGACCCTGGATCAAATAGAACTGAAGCATCTCTACTATAAACCAGAATAGTACCTGTGATAACTGCATCAGAAGCCTCAGCCTCAAGCCTGGCTGAAAGAGCATAACATTGGGGCTGGGCCCCACCACTCTGAACTACATCTCTGAAACGGCCTCCTGCTGGTTGGCCTCCACCTCTAGCAGCCTGAGCTCCACATCTAATACCTCTACCTCCACCTCTAACACCCCCACCTCCACCTCTAGCTGGTTGCGCGGGCGGTGGAACACTCGGTGCCTGAACCATAGCACAGGAACCCTGATGCCGAGAGCTGCTCAATGCTCGAGGGCAAAATCTAGCAATGTGACCCATATCACCACAAGTATAACAAGCCCTCGGCTGTTGAGACTGTTGACCGTGACGACCTGAAAGACCACCCCGAAAACTCTAGAGCGGCGGTGTACTGATAGGAGCTGGTGGTGCACTGTAGGAATGCTGATCAGAATACTGCATATGAGAACCACGACCACCTGAAGCACCATGAGAAACCTGAAGTGCTGACTAAAAAGGCCTAGGAGGATGGCCTCTACCAAACGAATCCCTACCTCCAGACGAGGCACCACTTAATTTGCCTAAATGACGAAGCCTCTTGTCAGACCCCTGACCACCCTTTGCGATAAAACCATCTCAACTCTCCTGGCCACATTGGCCGCCTCTTAAAAAGAAATATCACTCCCTGTCTCCTTATCCATCTGAAGTTGAATAGGCTGAATAAGTCCCTCAATGAACCTCCCCACCCTCTCTCTCTCAGTGGGAAGTATGATAAGAGCATGACGGGCCAAGTCGATGAATCTGGTCTCATACTGAGTAACAGTCATAGAACCCTACTGGAGATGCTCAAACTACCTCCAATAGATATCTCTCTAAGTGATAGGGAGAAACTTCTCCAGAAATAGCTGAGTAAATTGCTCCCAAGTCAAAGCTGGTGATCCGGCTGGTCTAGCCAAATAATAATCTCTCCATCAGGTCTTGGCAGATCCAGATAAACGTAAAGTAGCAAAATCGACCCCATTGGTCTCCACTATCCCCATGTTCCTGAGAACCTCACAACAACTGTCTAGTTAATCCTGGGGATCCTCAGAAGATGCACCGCTGAAAGTAGTAATGAAGAGCTTGGTGTAGCTGTCTAACCTCTACAAAGCATCAGCAAACATAGCTGCTCCATTACCGGTCTGAGCTACCATATGCGGCTGAACTGCTCCAACTGGCTGAGCGGATGGAGTCTTAAAATGGGAAGCCATCTACTCCGAAGTGCGAGTAGCGGGAGTCTGGGCTCTTCTTCCAGCTTGAGAGACGGCTGGTGCTACAGGAAGCAAGCCTGCTAAGGTGAGATTCTCCATAAGGCCCACTAGACGGACCAAAGCATCCTGAAGTACTGGGGTAGCAATGAACCCCTCTGGGACTTGAGCTGCGGCCACCGGAACTGCCTGGGCCGAAACCTCATCAAACTCAACCTGAGGCTCCGCTGTTGGTGCTGCTGCTATGATCTGAGCTCTGCCCCTACCTCGGCCTCTAGCACGGCCTCGACCTTGCCCTCTATCACGGCATCGACCTCGCCCTCTAGCACGGCCTCCACCTCGCCCTCTGTCCCTTGTGGGAGTTGATGCTAGGGGCTCGGGCTGCTGATCGGTGGATGAGGAAGTGTGTGTTCTCGCTATCTACGAAAGAATAGAGTAGAAATTCAATTAGCATTGAGAAACAAAACCGCACGACAGGAAAGAATAGATGTGAAATTTTTCCTAACTCTGTAGCCTCTAGGGGATAAATACAGACGTCTCCGTACCGATCCCTTAGACTCTACTAAGCTTGTCTGTGAATTGTGAGACCTATGTAACCTAGCTCTGATACCAACTTGTCACGACCCAAATTTTCCACCCTCGGGAGTCGTGATGGTGCATACAAATGAAAGCTAGGCAAGCCAACTGTTTGAACAATGTACCTATTTCCCTTTTTTAATTCTTTAACAATTATGAATTGACAGTTTATAATCAGCAGAATTTAAACAAGCGGAAGAAACAATAAAACCATTTAAATATGTCCAATACAACTTCTAAAACAAGGACTACCCAGAACTGGTGTCACGCTTCACAAACGGTCTAGAATTACTACAAAAAAGGTCTGAAAAATAAATAATACACTGTTTCTGAAATATGTAAATGAAACAGGATAAAGGGATAGAGGGAGACTCCAGGGCCAGTGGACGCCGGCAGGACTACCTTGGATCTCTGTATGGACTGAAGGCAACCACCCAAGCTAAGGTCCAAAAGTTGCTGCGCCTGGATCTGCACACAGTGTAGAGTGTAGTATCAGCACAACCGTCCTTATGTACTGGTAAGTGCCTAGCCTAACCTCGACGAAGTAGTCACATGGCTAGGACCATACTACCAAATAACCTGTGCAGTTAAATCATATACAGTAGAAAAGAAGAACAGTAATGTACAGTTAAGTATGGGAGGGGGAAACATGCTGCAGGGAAACATTAATTAAGAATAGAAAGACAGCATGTAAATACAAGGAACACCATATCTCAATTATGAGCAAGAATCAGGAATCAAACAAGTGCACGACATCACCCTTTGTGTTTTTACTCTCGTTCTCACCATAAGAATCAATATAAACTGCACGTATCACCCTTCGTGCTTTACTCTCGTCCTCACAAAAAAATCAATATAATCGACACGGAATTGTACATCGTGCAGCACGACATCACCCTTCGTGCTTTACACTCTTCCTCACAAAATCATACACGACATCACCCTTCGTGCTTTAACACTCTCTCACCAAATCAATACACGACATCACCCTTCGTGCTTTAACACTCTTCCTCACCCAAACAACAATCACAAGCTATAGGGCAAGGAAATAAATGAAATTACAATAAAAATCCCAGCAAAGGAACAATAGTTCATCAATCAAATCCCGACAAGGGAACAATATCAAAACATCAACATCCTGGCAAGGGAGATAGCATTAAAAGCAACAACATCCCGGCAAGGGAGATAACATTAAAAGTAACAACATCCCAGCAAGGGAGACAATATAATAATTCTCTTCTCATTTTCACTTTTACTTCACAACTCACTTCACAACTTGAGCCAATGCTCTATAAGGTTCAATTGCCAATTATACTTCCCCAATTCATTATACAACTTGAGCCAACGCTCTTCGATATTCAAATACCACTATTTCCTCCACAAACTTTACTCAACAATAGAAATCGTCACAAAAGGCATGAATAATACAAACATAGCCATAATAATCATAATACAAGACTCACGAGCATGCTTGACACCAATGCATAGATACTCGTCACCATGCCTATACATCGTACTCAACAAATATCACATAGAAAACAGGACCCGACTCCTAATCCCTCAAGCTAAGGTTAGACCAAACACTAACCTCGATGCCATGAACACAATTCAAGTCTCAACTATCGCTTTACCCCTTGATTCCACCACCAATTCGCTCGTATCTAGCCACAAGTTACTTAATTATATCAATGAATGCTAAATGAATAATTCCAATGCATGAAAATAAGTTTTCTAGAGTTTTTCCCAAAAAGTCAAAAATCGCCCTCGGGCCCACATGGTCAAAACCCGAGGTTCGAACCAAAATTCGATTACCCATTCCCCCACGAATCCAAATATATAATTTGTTTTGAAATCGGACCTCAAATCAAGGTCCAAATTCCCAAAATTTGAAAAACCTAGGTTCTACCCGAAACACCAATTTTCCCATGAAAACCTTTGATTTTGAGTTGAAATCATGTGAAAAGATATTAAAAATTGAAAAAAACGAGTTAGAATTGACTTACAATCGATTTGGAAGAATACTTGTCTTTGAAAAATCGCCCAAGAGTGTTTTGGTTTTGAAAGGGTTTGAAAAATGGAAGATTTTCGGCTAAGTTATAAATTTGCAGGTTGCAGGTGTCGCAATTGCGAACCCCTCAGACAAATGACCCCTTCGCATTTGCGACCAAGTTCAATTTCTGGTCACCTTCGCATTTGCGAGGGACCTTTCCCAAATGCGATATCGCATTTGCGATATCGCATTTGCGATATCGCATTTGCGATATCGCATTTGCGATAGAACAGTCGCATTTGCGACTAAAGCAGCCCAGGTCCATTATCGCATTTGCGAAGCCTGCAGACCTGCAACATACTAGCTAAAACCTGCAACTTTTTAAGTGTAAATTTCACTTCGTGGCCTATCCAAAACTCACCCGAGCCCTCGGGGCTCCAAACCAAACATGCACACCAACCTAAAAATATCATACGGACTTGCTCATGCATTCAAATCACCAAGATAACATCAACAACTATGAATTTAGCATCAAAATCATGAATCACTTAAAAACATCAAATTTTCCAATTTTCTCAAATAAGGTCCGATTTACGTCATTTCAAGTCCATTTCTTACCAATTTTACAAAATCAACTTAAATCACATATAAGACCTGTACTGAGTTACAAAACCAGAATACGGGCCCGACACCATTAAATTTTAAACACATTTCATTTCTAAAACTCATAAATATTCCAGAAATAATTTTCTTTAAAAATTCATTTCTCAGGCTTGGGACCTCAGAATTCGATTCTGGGCATACACCTAAGTCCCATATTTTCCTACGGACCCACCGGGACCATCAAATCACGGGTCCGGGTCCGTTTACCCAAAATGTTGACCGAAGTCAACTTAAATTCATTTTGAAGGCAAAATTCATCATTTTCACATATTTTCACATAATGACTTCCTAGCTACGCGCCCCGATTGTGCACACAAATCGAGATGATATAGAAAGAGATTTTAAGGCCTCGAAACACATAATTTATTTCTAAAACGAGTGATGACCTTTTGGGTCATCACAGTTGGTCTCGCTGGGTAGTTTACACTGGTGAAGTTTCATAATCATAGTGATATTCTATTGTGTGGATTCAAGTATAAGTATTGTGGAGGATTTGAGTTAACTTGTGAAACACTTGTTTTTTTATTTTTTTGATTGGTGCTGATATATATATATATATATATATATATATATATATATATATATATATATATATATATATATATATATATATTAGGATCGGGTTACACGCTGCAACAGGAGGAATAAGGGTAAATGTGATTGTCTGGTGGGATCGAGTTGCACGCCGCAACAAGGAGTAATAAGGGTGGACAGGTGGGATCGGGTTGCACCCTGCAACATGAGGGATAAGGTTGATATGTGATGAGGAGTAATAAGGGTGGACCGGTGGGATCGGGTTGCACGCCGCAACAAGGAGTAATAAGGGTAAACGTTTGTACTCTTATTGTTTATATGGTGGGATCGGGATGCACGCTGCATCAGTTATTGTTTTAGTATTCATTTCTGCTGAAATTCATTACTGAGATATTGAAACTCCCTCAGGATTGATTATAGCTGAGTATTGGTAGAACGACTGGTTTCCGTATTCATTTAATGCAAGTTTCTGTTATATTTCATTCCGTATTTCCTTTTCATTTTAGTATAAACTATTGCATGTTGTATTTGTTGTGATGCCCAGCCATAGCCTCGTCACTACTTCGTCGAGGTTAGGCTCTGCACTTACCAGTACATAAGGTCAGTTGTACTGATACTGTACTCTGCACTTCTTGTGCAGATTTTGGAGCTAGTGGCTGTTCGAGAGGTTGGTTGCTGTTGCTGTATTCCGGAGACCCAAGGTAGCCCTGCAGGCCTCTGCAGACCCTGGTGTCCCCTTTTATCCTACATCATTTCTGTTTTAACTACTTTCGAGACAGATGTAAACTTTTTCATTCAGACCATTATTTGTAGAATTCGTAGAATGTTCGTGAGTTGTGACACCAGTTCTGGGTAGAATTTATTTCGGTTTTCGTTATTAGCATAAGGATAATCTTTTAAATTGTGTTCTTTCGCATTTATTTCTGCTGATTTACTTTTGTTAAATTTTAATTGTTAAAAGATAAAGTAAAAAGGTGAAATATTCTATAACGTTGGCTTGCCTAGCGAGTACAATATTAGGCATCATCACGGTCCCGACGGTGAGAAATTCGGATCGTGACAGTGTATCATGAAAATATGAAAGGATCTAACATTATTAACAGAAGAAAATATTGATTAGCATGTAGCAAATAATCATGAAAGGCATTTAGAGCATATAACATTTAAGACAAGGAAGGAGATAATTAAAGAAAAGCAGAAAATCCGGGAAAATAGGTAATTCGGTGGCGTATAAGCACTCGTCACCTCACATATACACCGCAACACATGAAATTCACATAGCACATAGTTCAAGGGTTCCTGATTCCTTCAAATCAAGGTTAAACTCAATACTTACCTCACTCCGCGAATAATTCAGAGCTCTACCGGGGCCTTTCCCCTAGAATCCGCCTCCAAACCACTCATATCTAGCCACAATTTACTCAATAATATTAAATATTGCTAAAGGAATCATTACCATGCATAAATTTAGAATTTTCAAACTTTCCCCCAAAAAAGTCAAAAATCGACTCTGGGCCCGCTTGGTCAAGATCCGAAATTCGGACCAAAACCCGATTACCTATTCACTCCCGAGACCGGTTGTATAATTTGTTTTGAAATCCGATCTCAATTTGAGGTCTAAATTCTAATTTTACAGAAATTCCTAATTGTACCCAAACCCTCAATTTCTATCATGAAAATCCTAGATTTTAGGTGAAAATCTTATAAAATATAATAGTAATTGAAAGAAAGTAGGTTAGAATCATTACAAACAAATTGGGGAAGAAAAACTCTTGAGAAAATCGCCTCTAGGATTTTCTAGTTTTGAAATTTTGAAAGAATAGGCAAAATCTCGTAATTGGTCTATTTTAATCACCGGGCGTCAGGCCTTCTTCGCGTTCGCGAAGTAGCGGGTCAAATAGCCTACGCGTTCGTGAGATACCCTTCGCGTGTGCGAAGGCTTATACCCACCAGCCTACACATTCGTGAGCCTTGTGACGCGTTCGCGAAGAGTATTGATCCGTTTCCTCTCCCCTAGGTCCCATGCCTACGCGTTCGCGAGAGGTTGGCCGCGTTCGCGAAGGGTAATGCCCCCATTGCTCCGCGTTCGTGACCCAACTTTAGCGTTCACGAAGAAGAAACCCCCACCCAACCCAGTTCACTCTTCGCGTTCGCGAGAGTACCTTTGCGAACGCAAAGAAGGAAACACCAGAAATCAGCTGAAGCACAAAAAACCAGATTTTCTAAGTTTCAAAATATCCGTAGCCTATTCGAAATTCACCCGAACCCTCGGGGCTCTAAACCAATTGTGCACACAAGTCCAAAAACCTCATACGAACTTGCTCGCGTGATCAAAACATCAAAATAATACCTAGAACTATGAATCGGACACCAAATCAAATGAAATTTTCCAAAAAAAAAATTTAACTTCTATTTTAACAACTGCACGTGCGAATTACGTCAAACCAATTTTGTTTCTCCCCAAATTTGACAGACAAGTCATAAATATAGTAATAGAGTTGTACCGGGCTCCAAAACCAAAATACGAACCTGGTATCAACAAAATGAAGCATCAATCAATTCTTAAAAATCATTAAACATTTAAATTTCAATTTTCGATAAAAATTAATAACTCGGGTTAAAGACTTCCGAATTTGATTCCGGACATATGCACAGGTCCCAAATCACGATACGGATCAGCCAGGACAGTCAAAATACGGATCTGGTCTGTTTGCTCTAAACGTTGACCGAAGTCAACTCAAAGGGATTTTTGAAGCAAAATTTCATATTTTTATCAGTTTTTAACTTAAAAGCCTTTCAAAAAAATATCTGAACTGCGCACGCAAATTGAGGAGGCTTAAAGAAGCTATTAAAGGCTTTGAAATACAGAATTAGGTTCTAAAACTCTAAATGACCTATCGGATTATCACATTAATGCATTTCTAGAATTGTTAGAGTATAGTTATTCGAGAGAAGTCTTAGTTAAATTGTTTTTAGGGATAAACAAGTATATTCTAGGGAAGTAATCAGTATTTATGCTCAAGAATAGTTATTAACTCAAGGAGCGAACTTTTAATTAATCATCTTAAGACAAGTTTCTTGTCTTCTTCCTTTCGTAAAACTCTTCACTATTAGTTTAGAGTTTTAGATCACTTTAAATTCTTATTTTAAAATTTTAAGAAAACATACTTGAATTTTATATTTTCACTTAGCCAAGTAGAAATTAATTGATAATTGTTTTAGTCCTTGTAGTTGTAGGTTTGACACTTTTCTATATTATCTTTGACGTAGCACAAACTTAATTTTGTTATTGTGTTTTGCGCTTATCAGATAACCAATAATTACCTTTACTATTAGTATGGTTTGGTTTGGGAGGACAATGCAAAAGAATTGTGGAATATATCTGCTTTTCTCTTGTCACTAACAAAATTTTTATCTATTAGATAGAATTTTGTGTTCGGTCCATTAGGGTGTATTTGGCATGATAGAAAAATATTTTACATAAAATAAGTCATGTTTTGGTATTTTGTTGACAAAATATAATTCCCCAAGGAAATCATTTTTCACTAAAAGAAAATGACTTTCTTCACTTTTGGGTGGAAGTCATTTTCCTTCTCAATTATCTCAAAATTTTTTATATTGTTGCTTTAACAGACACTTAGACATTATTACTGATCTCTGATACTCAAAATAGATTATTAAAAATTTATTCAATTTGCTAACACTATTATCAATTTTCAACGAATGTATTTTTGGAATATACTTTTCACTCTTTAACTAAACATTGAGAAAGATTGTCCAGGAAAACAATAGGTAATTTATTTACTCACAACTCATACCTCTTTTAACATTATCTATTGTCGTTTCCGAGACTTATAACGAAACTATGGAAGAAATTATAGATTGTCTAACTAAAATCAGGTGTATTCCTTATATTAAAGGTGTTAGTGTGATGGTCATCACTTATTTTAGAAATAAATTCTGTGTTTCGAGGTCTTAAAAACTCTTTTTTGTCTCACCTCGATTTGTCTGCGCAGTCCGGACGTGTATCCGGAAAGTCATTATGTGAATATCTGTGAAAAATGATGAATTTTGCTTTTAAAATGAATTTAGGTTGACTTTGGTCAACATTTTGGGTAAACCGACCCGGACCCGTAATTTGACGGTCCCGGAGGGTCCGTAGGAAAATATGGGACTTGGGCGTATGCCCAGAATCGAATTCCGAGGTCCCAAGCCCGAGAAATAAATTTTTGAAGAAAATTATTTACCTGAAATTGTAGAGTTTTTGGAAAAATTGAATGTAATTGAATTTGATGGTATCGGGCCCGTATTTTGGTTCCGGAGCCTGGTACAAGTTTTATATGTGATTTAAGTCGACCTTGTAAAATTTGGAAGGAAATGAACTTGAAATGACGTGAATTGGACCTTCGGTTGTTAAAATTTGAACTTAAGAGTTCATGAGATTTTTCTTTGATTTTGATACTAAATTCACAGTTATTGATGTTATTTTGATGATTTGATCGCACGAGCAAGTCCGCATGATATTTTTGGACTTGCGTGCATGTTTGGTTTGGAGCCCCGAGGGCTCGGGTGAGTTTTAGATAGGCCACAGAGTGAAATTTGGACTTAAGAAATTGATGTTGTGTTGCTCGCGAAGCCTGGCTCGCAAATACGAAATTAGTATCGCAAATGCGAAGATGGCCTGGGCTGCCTTGGTCGCAAATGCGACGTAATCGCATTTGCGATGTTGCAAATGCGACGTATCGCATTTGCGATGTTGCAAATGCGACAGCAGCTTCGCAAATGCGAGGAGAACTTGAATCCTCAGGGTTCGCATTTTGCGAACCCCTGATCGCAAATGCAAAGAAAGCAGGTTTCTTAAGGGTTCGCAATTGTGAACCCTGGTCGCAATCGCGACATCAGAGACCTGCTAAAATAAATTTCAGACGGGATTTCAACTATTTTTACAATCTTTTCAAAACCTAAATACCTTTGGGTGATTTTTCAAAGACAACTACTCATCCAAATCATTTGTAATTCATTTCTAACTCATTTCAATCTAATCCATCGTTTTTCATGATTTCAACTCAAAATCAAAGGTTTTCATGAGGGAAGTTGGGTGTTTTGGGTAGAACTTATGTTTTACAAATTTTAAAAATTTGGACCTCAATTTGAGGTCCGATTTCAAAATAAATTATATATTTCGGTTCGTGGGTGAATGGGTAATCGAGTTTTGGTTCGACCCTCGGGTTTTGACCATGTGGGCCAGGATCGATTTTTGGCTTTTGGGGTAAATCATTGGAAAACTTATTTTCATGCATTAGAATTGATTCATTTAGCATTTATTGATATAGTTAAGTAACTTGTTGTTAGATACTAGCGAATTGGTAGTGGAAACAAGAGGTAAAGCGGTAATTGAGTCTTGGATTATGTTCGTGGCATTGAGGTGAGTGTTTGGTCTAACCTTAGCTTGAGGGATTATGAGTTGTGTCCTATTTGCTATGTGTTAGTTTTTTAGTACGACGTATAAGCATGGTGACGCGTATCTATATGTTGGTCTCAAGCATGCCCGTGAGTCTTATACTATGATTAATGTGACTCCGTTTGTATTGTTCATGCTTTATGTGATAATTTCTATTGTTGAGCAAGGCTTGTGGAAGTAATATTAGTATTTGAACATTGAAGAGCGTTGGCTCAAGTTGTAAAATGAATTGTGGAAGTATAATTGGCAATTGAACATTATAGAGCATTGGCTCAAATCGTGAATTGAGTTGTGAAGTAAATATGAAAAAGAAAAGAGGGTTATGATATTGTCTACCTTGCCAGGATGTTGTTGTTTTAATGTTATGTCCCTTGTCGGGGTGTTATTTTTTTGATATGGTTTTCCCTTACCGGGATATGATTGTTGTACTATTGTTCTCTTGCCGGATTTTTATTGTGATTTTATTGATTCCCTTGCCCTTATTGCTTTGTGATTGTTGTTTGGGTAAGGAAGAATGTTAAAGCACGAAGGGTGATGCCGTGTATGATATTTGTGAGAGAGTGTTAATGCACGAAAGGTGATGCTGTGCTGCATGATGTACAATTCTGTGCCTTTATATAAGTGATTATGCATGAAGGATCATTCTGTGACATGATTATGAGAGGTAAAAGCACGAAGGGTGATGCCGTGTCAATTATATTGATTTTATGGTGAGGACGAGAGTAAAAGCATGAAGGGTGATGTCGTGCACTTGTCTTTTATTTCTGATTCTTGTTGATAATTGAACTTTGGTGTTCCTTATATTTATCTGCTGTTCTTCTGTTATTACTTGATGTTCCCCGCAGCATGTTTCCCCCTCCTATCCTTAATTGTACATTTCTGCTTTTATTTTCCTCTATATATGATTTAACTGCACATGTTTATTTAGTAGTCTGGTCCTAGCCTCGTCACTACTTCGCCGAGGTTAGGCTAGGCACTTACCAGCACATGGGGTCGGTTGTGCTGATACTACACTCTGAACTGTGTGCAGATCCCGGTGTTGCAGCTTTTGGACCGCAGTGAGGGTGCTGTCTTCAGTCCATTCAGGCGACCCCAGGTAGTCCTGCAGGCGTCCATAGGCCTTGGCGTCTCCTTCAATCCTTCTATACTATTTCTTCTATGTATTTCTGAAACAACTTGTAATTATCTTTCGAATCCTTATTTGTAGTATTCCTAGACAATCTGTGATATTGTGACACCAAATTCTAGGTAGAGTTGTATCTCGGATTTATGTATCAGTGTTTGGTTAAACTAATAAGTTTTCGTCATCCGCATTTCTGGTTATTTTAATGATTCCGCTATTGATCACCTATTATATTGATCTGTTAAAAAGGCTAAGTAAAAAGGGTAATGAATCTATAACGCTCAGCTTGCCTAGCTTTCATGAGTAGGTGCCATCACGACACCCGAGGGTGGGAAATTCGGGTCGTGACAGTTAGGAATTAAAATATATTCACACTCAACTTGTATTCATATATATCTCATGATTTTTGAACAAAAAAAGGTGTATATCTCATGATTTCATGACATACCAAATAAGGAAGTTAGAAGAAAGTTTCTATAATGCCAATTCTTGTTATTTTTATTCTCTTTTATAAGAAATTCTTAATAATCGAGAGTCTTATAGAATGCTCTATATTAAATTACTTTGTGCTGATATTATTTCACTTGAGTGGAACTGCTATTTAACTTATAGGTATTGCTTGACTCAAATGATATCGAAACCTTTTTGAACAAATCAATCAAAAAAGTTGAAGGGATAAATCTTAGCTAAGTATAATAATCTCTAGAATGAAAGATAGATAAAGCGAATAATTATAAGGGTTTCTTATCTCGTTTAGACCAAAAAAGGCCTTTAACAATAATCTTCTCAATTGTCTATGTAAGCAAGTTTACAATGAGTATTATGGATTAGCTAAAAAAGTCCCTCTACAAAGTTGTTTCATGCTCTCTATATATAAGGAACCCAACCTTGCTAAGCCCTAAAAGACAAGTTATAGGGAATATTCGAGAGAATATTCTCGATGTCCCCTAATGGGCCTGCACTACTGCAAGGGTCGTACCATCTCTTGTTCGCCTTAAGGTCGCCTTCTGCAAGATGTCGAGCTGTGTGGATCTCGTCGTTCGTCGTGCTCATCAACGGTCTTGTTTGTCCAAATTGGACCCATACAGTTAGTCCCCCTACTTGTCGGGGTTGCAACTTGGTGCGTCCTCGATGAGCGGACACCATACGTTCTTACGGAGAAATTGACCCTACAAAGAGTTACGGCCTGGCCAACGATAGGCGGTCAGCGTGCTTAGCAAGACACCAAGTAATGCATTTTTCCGGGAAATGATATCATCTTCACGTGCGTCATCATTACGCGTGTTTTTGAGGTGGGGGACTGATGGCTTGTCACTTCGATTTTGGTGCAACTCTGTGGCCTTCCGCTTCGATTGTGGCGCCACCCAATCCTATAAATAGGTGGACGGTTTGTTTTTTCAAAATTCTTGGCCATTTCATTTCTGGTTATCCCTCCTTGTTTCTCCGAGTTTGTCTTAACACCCTTCTGCATCTTCGTCTCACACTCTTCATCTTCAACCTCTTCTTATTCCTTTTTTTTTGCTGTGTTACTACCTTTTTTAACGAAATCATGCCAAGATCACATCAATCTCGTGAAGGGGTTTCTGAGGCCGCTCCGTTGTCCATGGCGCCCCCTTCAGGTGGTGAGGGTATGGCGGTAGAAGAAGGTGACAGTCTTCCTACGGTGGAGGAGTTACTGCCGAGACACCCCATGTCTCAAAGTCACTTCCTCAAAGATACCCCTTCTACTCCTACCCCTGTATTCTTTGAGATGGAGAAAATTCACATAGACACTCTTCGTGCAGAGTACGACATTCCCGCTCATGTTGACATGGTTCCAGCAGGGAAAGATTTCATAGAGGTCCACAGACCTGGGTACTGCGCTTTCTACGAGTACCCTTTCGTGATCGGTTACTCTTTTCCCCTCCTCCCTTTAGCAGAAGAGTTCTGTAGGTTCTACCAAGTTTGCTCGGCACAACTTTCACCATATACACTCAAGATACTTCTGTTGTTGACCAAGTATGCGGAGTTGGCGGAATGCGATGTTTCTATCTACCACCTTTTGCACCTGTTCTTGCCCAGCTTCCATAGGGGTACTATGGTGCATCTGAGGCACCGAGGCACAAAAGGGCTGGTGGTTGGGACTGACGACCAAGCAAGTCGCAAGTTTTGGCATAAGTATTTCTTTGTCAAAACTAAACACATCGTTTCTGACTCCGCCAGGTTCCCGGAGCGGTGGAACGAAACTCGTAAGTGTTGCTACTCATTTTATTCTTTCTTTTTCTATATTCATTATAAGGTTTGTTCTCTTCTCGTTTGCAGCTATGGGACATTCGCCCCACCCTATTGCTGGCATAAGGGATTGGGTAGCCCGTCTGTTGCCCCATGTAGCGGAAACCCGAGATTGGCCCGCCTTCATAAAGCGTTATGGCCCTAGAGTTCCATCCGGTAAATGTTTTCTCTTTACCACTTTGTTGGTTATATATCGTTGTCTATTGATACGACTCTTTGTGACGACAGGTCGAGGAGCATCCAGGCGGAGGGTGCCAGTCCCTGCATTCCAATAGGCCGTTGCTGCTGCAGGGATGTAGTTTACTTTGAATAAGTCTGTTCGGGAGGGTCATCCTCAACCGATTCAAGTAGAGGGTCCCTCTCGGATCATGGTCGTGAGGGAGAAGGCTTCTTCAATACCGACCCTACACCTTTTGGAAGAATCCTCTAACGGGGATGAGTCGTTGTTGAGAAAGAGAAGGAGAATGGAGCTTGGTAAGGATGTGTCCGTGGACACTAATAGAAGCAGAGGAGATCTCCATTTATGGACGACGCCATTTTAGCGGGGAGATCTCCTCAAACGGAAGGAGTTTATCCAGGGGCCAACTTCGTGCGCTCCGCTGAGGGTGGAACATCGACAACGTTGGGGGCCGTCATATCGAGGGCAAAGGCTCTGGTTCAGATGTCGACCCGGAGGACGTTCGCGAGTTCGTAGGCTGCCATAGTCATATGGAGGTCAGGGCGGAAGGATCTGATCGTCACATAGTCATCCCGGGGGACTACAATTTGTTGTTGAACTGTGATCAGGTGGCATCTATTTTAGCCCCTCTATGTGTTGCCTCGGAAATCGAGGTGCTTAGGGTGGTGAGTGACATGGAGTTTTCCTAAAGCGTCGCCGGTATGGCCTTACGGGTAGGTGCCTTTCTTTTCCTTTTCGTTGTTGGGCTTGCGTTGTGATTGTCGACCTGTATTTTTGTTTTTAACTTCTCTCATTTTTTGTGCCAGACCCTTATCATGGAGATCAAGCGCAAGCGTCGGGAAAGGAAGAGGAAGACCATCTACGAGATGATGTCTTCCAAGTATCAACAATATCGTGCTAAGCATCGTGCAATGGCTGATATTTATAATCAAGACCCTGACTTTCAGCTGTTCCGCGAAGGACTCAAATAGAGGGAGGACCAACTAGCCCGCAAGGTCGAAGAGCTGAGGGAGAGAGATGAGGAGCTCATGAAAGCTGTCGCCCGTAATAGTGAACTTGAGGCCTCCCTTAAGGTGAATGAGGATGAGCTAGAGTTAAGCAGGGGGTGATGGCCGAGAATGCCGACTTACAAGTGAAGGTGGCCAGTTTGACCTCAGAATTGAATACGAAGGTGGTGGAGAATGAGGGGCTTAAGGGCGAACTGAACGTCGGTGCTGATAAGCTGGCGACAGCTATTTCTAGCATGACGGCCTTGGAGAATACCCTTCGTGTTTGTAGGTCGGAGCTGACCGAGGAGAAGGAGGCCTCTAAGCTTAAGGTCGCGGGGCTTGAATGGCATGTTAAGGAGTTGGAGGCGGAGTTATCTGTGTTGAATGGACAAGTATCCTCGTGGAGGGCATAGGATGCAAGTTGTCGCTCTCAACCTTTTACTTCTCGCACCTCGGCCGATCCAGCTATGCCCCGTCGCTTATATGAGTTGTGGGTCCATGCTAAGGTCCGACTTGACGTGTACAAGGCTTTTCATGCTGAGGGGAGGGCAACTGAAGCAGAGCTTTAGGTCATGCATACTGAAGCTCGTGCAGCTCGGGAGGCGTGTGGGTACGACCCTCTTACTCCTGACGGGGATGACATCAACTCCGATGATGCAAATCGTCTTGCTTCTAACTATTGGTACGAAGATGCATACCCAACCGGGGATGATGTGTGACCTTTTGTTTGTACTTACTTTTTGTTTGGGACTTTTGTAAGCGACGTGCTTGAGCCCATTGTAAAGATTAGTGTAACATTTTGATGCAATGTAAAATTTGTTTTGTCAGTTTGGTGATGATCTTTGCAATATCTATGGCATTCGGGATACCCCTCAAACTTTTAAGCCGATTAAGCCTTTGGGTGAGGTCGATTCCTTTTTCTTTTGGCGATGGCTTTAGCCTCTGGGATGCTATTTTCAAACAATCGTCAAAGTGGAATCCTGTCGTAGTTCGAACGAGGTCGAACTGATATTTTCGTCGATGGCCTTGGCAATTGGGATGTTGCTTCGAACTGTCATCGAAGTAGGATCCCGTGGTAGTTCGAACGAGATCTAACTAATATTTTTGTCGATGGCCTTGGCCATTGGGATGTTGCATCGAACTGTTGTCAAAGTAAGATCCCATCGTAGTTCGAACAAGGTCAAACTGATATATTTGTCGACGGCCTTGGCCATTGGGATGCTGCTTCGAAATGTCGTCGAAGTAGGGTCCCGTCATAGTTCGAACGAGGTCGAACTGATATTTTCATCGATGGCCTTGGCCATTGGGATGTTGCTTCGAACTGTCGTTGAAGTAGAATCCCGTCGTAATTCGAACGAGGTCGAACTGATAATTTTATCAATGGCCTTGGCCATTGGGATGTTGCTTTGAACTATTGTCGAAGTAGGATCCCATCATAGTTTGAAAAGGAAGTCGAACTGATATTTTCATCGATGGCCTTGGCCATTGGAATGTTGCTTCAAACTGTCGTCGAAGTAGGATCCCGTCGTAGTTCGAACAAGGTTGAACTGATATTTTCATCGATGGCCTTGGCCATTGGGATGTTGCTTCGAACTGTCGTCGAAGTAGGATCCCGTCGTCGTTCGGACGAGGTCGAACTAATAATTTCGTCTATGTCTTTGGCCATTAGGATGCTGCTTCAAACTGTTGTCGAAGTAGGATCCCGTCGTAGGTTGAACGAGGTCGAACTGATATTTTCGTCGATGGCCTAAGCCATTGGGATGTTTCTTTGAACTATCGTCAAAGTAGGATCCCGTCGTAATTCGAACAAGGCGGAACTGATATTTTCATCGATGGCCTTGGCCACTGGGATGTTGCTTTGAACTCTCGTCGAAGTAGGATCCCGTCGTAGTTCAAACGAGGTCAAACTGATATTTTAGTCGACGGCCTTGTCCATTGGGATGTTGGTTCGAACTGTCGTCAAAGTAGGATCCCGTCGTAGTTCGAACAAGGTCGAACTGATATTTTTGTCCATGGACTTTGCCATTGGGATGTTGCTTCGAAATGTCATCGAAGTAGGATCCCGTAGTAGTTTGAACGAGGTCGAACTGATATTTTCGTCGATGGCCTTGGCCATTGAGATGTTGCTTTGATCTATCGTTGAAGTAGGATCCCATCGTAGTTCGAACGAGATCGAACTGATATATTCATTGATGGCGTTAGCCATTGGGATGTTGCTTCGAACTGTCATCGAAGTAGGATCCCGTCGTAGTTCGAACGAGGTCAAACAGATATTTTCGTCGATGGCCTTGGCCATTGGGATGATGCTTCAAACTGTCATCAAAGTAGGATCCCGTCGTAGTTCAAATGAGGTCGAACTGATATTTTTGTCCATGGCATTGGCCATTGGGATGATGTTTCGAACTGTAGCCGAAATAGGCTCTCGTCATAGTTCGAACGAGGTCGAACTGATATTTTCGTCGATGGCGTTGCCCATTGGGATGTTGCTTCGAACTATCGTCGAAGTAGGGTCCCGTCGTAGTTTGAATGATGTCGAACTAATATTTTTGTCGATGGCCTTGGCCATTAGGATGTTGCTTCAAACTGTCGTCGAAGTAGGATCCCGTCGTAGTTAGAATGATATCGAACTAATATTTTTGTCGATGGCCTTTTCCATTGGGATGTTGCTTCGAAATGTCGTCGAAGTAGGATCCCGTCTTAGTTTGAACGAGGTCGAACTGATATTTTCGTTGATGGCCTTGGCCATTGGGATGTTTCTGTGATCTATCGTTTAAATAGGATCTAATCGTAGTTCGAACGAGATTGAACTGATATTTTCATCGATGGCCTTGGCCATTGGGATATATCTTTGAACTGTCGTCGAAGTATGATCCCGTCGTAGTTCGAACAAGGTCGGACTGATATTTTTGTCGATGACCTTGGACATTAGGATGTTTCTTCGAACTGTCGTCGAAGTAGGATCCCATCGTAGTTCAAATGATGTCGAACTACTATTTTTTTTATGGCCTTTGTCATTGGGATGTTGCTTTGAAATGTCGTCGAAGTAGGATCCCGTCTTAGTTCGAACGGGGTCGAACTTATATTTTCGTTGATGGCCTTGGACATTGGGATGTTGCTTTGATCTATCGTTGAAGTAGGATCCCGTCATAGTTCGAACGAGGTTGGACTGATATTTTCATCGATGGCATTGGCCATTGGGATGTTGCTTCGAACTGTCATCGATGTAGGATCCTGTCGTAGTTCGAACGAGGCCGGACTGATATTTTTGTCGATGGCCTTGGCCATTGGGATGTTGCTTTGAACTGTCGTCGAAGTAGGATCCCGTCGTAGTTTAAATGATGTCGAACTAATACTTTTGTCGATGGACTTTTCCATTGGGATGTTGCGTCGAAATGTCACCGAAGTAGGATCCCGTCTTAGTTCGAACGAGGTCGAACTTATATTTTCGTTGATGGCCTTGGCCATTGGGATATTTCTTTGATCTATCGTTGAAATAGGATCCCATCGTAGTTCGAACAAGATTGAACTGATATATTCGTCGATGGTCTGGGCCATTGGGATGTTTCTTAAAACTATCGTCGAAGTAGGATCCCGTCGTAGTTCGAACGAGGTCGGACTGATATTTTTGTCGATGGCCTTGGCCATTGGGATATTGTATCGAACTGTCATCGAAGTAGGATTCCATCGTAGTTCGAATTATGTCGAACTAATATTTTTTTTGATGGCCTTTGCCATTGGGATGCTGCTTCGAAATGTCCTCGAAGTAGGATCCCGTCATAGTTCGAACGAGGTCGAACTGATATTTTCGTTGATGGCATTGGCCATTGGGATGTTTCTTCGAACTGTCTTCGAAGTAGGATCCCGTCGTAGTTCGAACGAGGCCGGACTGATCTTTTTGTCGATGGCCTTGGCCATTGGGATGTTGCTTCGAACTGTCGTCGAAGTAGGATCCCGTCATAGTTTGAATGATGTCGAACTAATATTTTTGTCGATGGCCTTTGCCATTGGGATGTTGCGTCGAAATGTCGTCGAAGTAGGATCTCGTCTTAGTTCGAACGAGGTTGAACTGATTTTTTCATTGGTGGCCTTCGCAATTGGGATGTTGCTTTGATCTATCGTTGAAGTAGGATACCATCGTAGTTCGAACGAGATCTAACTGATATTTTCGTCGATGGCCTTGGCCATTGGGATGTTGCTTCGAACTGTCGTCGAAGTAGGATCTTATTGTAGTTCGAACGAGGTCGAACTGATATTTTCCATGATGGCCTTGGCCATTGGGATGTTGCTTCAAACTGTCATCAAAGTAGGATCCCATCGTAGTTCAAATGAGGTCGAACTGATATTTTCGTCGATGGCCTTGGCCATAGGGATATTGCTTTGAACTGTCGTCGAAGTAGGATCCCGTCATAGTTCGAACGAGGTTGAACTGATATTTTCATCGATGGAGTTATCCATTGGGATGTTGCTTCGATCAGTCCTCGATGTAGGATCCCGTCGTAGTTCGAATGAGGTCGGACTGATATTTTTTTCAATGGCCTTGGCCATTGGGATGTTGCTTCGAACTGTCGTCGAAGTAGGATCCCGTCGTAGTTCGAATGATGTCGAACTAATATTTTTGTTGATGGCCTTTGCCATTGGGATGTTGCTTCGAAATGTCGTCGAAGTAGGATCCCGTCTTAGTTCGAACGAGGTCGAACTTATATTTTCGTTGATGGCCTAGGCCATTGGGATGTTGTTTTGATCTATTGTTGAAGTAGGATCCCGTCATAGTTCGAACGAGGTCGAACTGATATTTTCTTCGATGGCCTTGGCCATTGGGATGTTGCTTCGAACTTTCGTCGAAGTAGGATCCCGTCATAGTTTGAACGAGGCCGGACTGATATTTTTGTCGATGGCCTTGGCCATTGGGATGTTGCTTCGAACTGTCGTCGAAGTAGGATCCCGTCGTAGTTCGAATGATGTCGAACTAATATTTTTGCCGATGGCCTTTTCCATTGGGATGTTGCTTCGAAATGTCGTCGAAGTAGGATCCCTTCTTAGTTTGAGCGAGGTCGAACTGATATTTTCGTTGATGGCCTTGGCCATTGGGATGTTTCTTTGATCTATCGTTTAAATAGGATCTAATCGTAGTTCGAACGAGATTGAACTGATATTTTCGTTGATGGCCTTGGCCATTGGGATATTGCTTTGAATTGTCGTCGAAGTAGGATCCCGTCGTAGTTCGAACAAGGTCGGACTGATATTTTTGTCGATGGCCTTGGCCATTGGGATGTTGTATCGAACTGTCGTCGAAGTAGGATCCCATCGTAGTTCGAACGAGGTCGAACAGATATTTTCCTTTATGGCCTTGGCCATTGGGATGTTGCTTCAAATTGTCATCCATGTAGGATCCCGTCGTAGTTCAAATGAGGTTGAACTGATATTTTCGTTGATGGCCTTGGCCACTTGGATGCTGCTTTAAACTGTCATCGAAGTAGAATCCCGTCATAGTTCGAACGAGGTCGAACTGATATTTTCGTCGATGGCGTTGGCCATTGGGATGTTGCTTCGAACTGTCATCGAAGTAGGATCCCATTGTAGTTCGAACGAGGTCGGACTATTATTTTTGTCGATGGCCTTGGCCATTGGGATGTTGCTTCGAACTGTCGTCGAAGTAGGATCCCGTCGTAGTTCGAATGATGTCGAACTAATATTTTTGTTGATGGCCTTTGCCATTGGGATGTTGCTTCAAAATGTCGTCGAAGTAGGATCCCGTCTTAGTTTGAACGAGGTTTAACTGATATTTTCATTGGTGGCCTTCGCAATTGGGATGTTGCTTTCATCTATCGTTGAAGTAGGATACTATCGTAGTTCGAACGAGATCTAACTGATATTTTCGTCGATGGCCTTGGCCATTGGGATGTTGCTTCGAACTGTCGTCGAAGTAGGATCCCATCGTAGTTCAAACGAGGTTAACTGATATTTTCATTGGTGGCCTTCGCAATTGGGATGTTGCTTTCATCTATCGTTGAAGTAGGATACTATCGTAGTTCGAACGAGATCTAACTGATATTTTCGTCAATGGCCTTGGCCATTGGGATGTTGCTTCGAACTGTCGTCGAAGTAGGATCTTATTGTAGTTCAAACGAGGTCGAACTGATATTTTCCATGATGGCCTTGGCCATTGGGATGTTGCTTCAAACTGTCATCAAAGTAGGATCCCATCGTAGTTCAAATGAGGTCGAACTGATATTTTCGTCGATGGCCTTGGCCATAGGGATATTGCTTTGAACTGTCGTCGAAGTAGGATCCCGTCATAGTTCGAACGAGGTTGAACTGATATTTTCATCGATGGAGTTATCCATTGGGATGTTGCTTCGATCAGTCCTCGATGTAGGATCCCGTCGTAGTTCGAATGATGTCGAACTAATATTTTTGTTGATGGCCTTTGACATTGGGATGTTGCTTCGAAATGTCATCGAAGTTGGATCCCGTCTTAGTTCGAACGGGGTCGAACTTATATTTTCGTTGATGGCCTTGGCAATTGGGATGTTGCTTTGATCTATTGTTGAAGTAGGATCCCGTCTTAGTTCGAACGAGGTCGAACTGATATTTTCTTCGATGGCGTTGGCCATTGGGATGTTGCTTCGAACTGTGGTCGAAGTAGGATCCTATCGTAGTTCGAACGAGGTCGGACTGACATTTTTTTCGATGGCCTTGGCCATTGGGATGTTGCTTCGAACTGTCGTCGAAGTAGGATCCCGTCGTAGTTAGAATGATGTCGAACTAATATTTTTGTCGATGGCCTTTTCCATTGGGAAGTTGCTTCGAAATGTCGTCGAAGTAGGATCCCCTCTTACTTTGAACGAGGTCGAACTGATATTTTCGTTGATGGCCTTAGCCATTGGGATGTTTCTTTGATCTATCGTTTAAATAGGATCTAATCGTAGTTCGAACGAGATTGAACTGATATTTTCGTCGATGGCCTTGGCCATTGGGATATTGCTTTGAACTGTCGTCAAAGTAGGATCCCGTCATAGTTCGAACAAGGTCGGACTGATATTTTTGTCGATGGCCTTGGCCATTGGGATGTTTCTTCATACTATCGTCGAAGTAGGATCCCGTCGTAGTTCGAATGATGTCGAACTAATATTTTTTTTATGGCCTTTGTCATTGGGATGTTGCTTCAAAATGTCGTTGAAGTAGGATCCCGTCTTAGTTCGAACGAGGTTGAATTAATATTTTCGTCGATGGCGTTGGCCATTGGGATGTTTCTTCGAACTATCGTCGATGTAGGATCCCGTCGTAGTTCGAACGAGGCCGGACTGATATTTTTGTCGATGGCCTTGGCCATTGGGATGTTGCTTCGAACTGTCGTCGAAGTAGGATCCCGTCGTAGTTTGAATGATGTCGAACTAATACTTTTGTCGATGGCCTTTGCCATTGGGATGTTGCGTCGAAATGTCGCTGATGTAGGATCCCGTCTTAGTTCGAACGGGATCAAACTTATATTTTCGTTGATGGCCTTGGCCATTGGGATGTTTCTTTAATCTATCGTTGAAATAGAATCCCATCGTAGTTCGAACGAGATTGAACTGATATATTCGTCGATGGTCTTGGCCATTGGGATGTTTTTCGAACTGTCGTCGAAGTAGGATCCTATCAAAGTTCGAACGAGGTCGGACTGATATTTTTGTCAATGGCCTTGGCCATTGGGATGTTATATCGAACTGTCATCGAAGTAGGATTCCATCGTAGTTCGAATGATGTCGAACTAATATTTTTTTTTATGGCCTTTGTCATTGGGATGTTGCTTCAAAATGTTGTTGAAGTAGGATCCCGTCTTAGTTCGAACGAGGTTGAATTAATATTTTCGTCGATGGCGTTGGCCATTGGGATGTTTCTTCGAACTATCGTCGATGTAGGATCCCGTCGTAGTTCGAACGAGGCCGGACTGATATTTTTGTCGATGGCCTTGGCCATTGGGATGTTGCTTCGAACTGTCGTCGAAGTAGGATCCCGTCGTAGTTTGAATGATGTCGAACTAATACTTTTGTCGATGGCCTTTGCCATTGGGATGTTGCGTCGAAATGTCGCTGATGTAGGATCCCGTCTTAGTTCGAACGGGATCAAACTTATATTTTCGTTGATGGCCTTGGCCATTGGGATGTTTCTTTAATCTATCATTGAAATAGAATCCCATCGTAGTTCGAACGAGATTGAACTGATATATTCGTCGATGGTCTTGGCCATTGGGATGTTTCTTCGAACTGTCGTCGAAGTAGGATCCTATCAAAGTTCGAACGAGGTCGGACTGATATTTTTGTCAATGGCCTTGGCCATTGGGATGTTATATCGAACTGTCGTCGAAGTAGGATTCCATCGTAGTTAGAATGATGTCGAACTAATATTTTTTTTGATGGCCTTTGCCATTGGGATGCTGCTTCGAAATGTTGTCAAAGTAGGATCCCGTCTTAGTTCGAACGAGGTTGAATTAATATTTTCGTCGATGGCCTTGGCCATTGGGATATTTCTTTGATCTATCGTTGAAGTAGGATCCCGTCATAGTTCGAACGAGGTCGAACTGATATTTTCGTCGATGGCATTGGCCATTGGGATGTTTCTTCGAAATGTCGTCGAAGTAGGATCCCGTCGTAGTTCGAACGAGGCCAGGCTGATATTTTTGTCGATGGCCTTGGCCATTGGGATGTTGCTTCGAACTGTCGTCAAAGTAGGATCCCGTCGTAGTTTGAATGATGTCGAACTAATATTTTTGTCGATGGCCTTTGCCATTAGGATGTTGCGTCGAAATGTCGTCGAAGTAAGATCCCGTCTTAGTTCGAACGAGGTCAAACTGATATTTTCGTTGATGGCCTTGGCCATTGGGATGTTGCTTTGATCTATCGTTGAAGTAGGATACCATCGTAATTCGAACGAGATCGAACTGATATTTTTGTCGATGGCCTTGGCCATTGGGATTTTGCTTGGAACTGTTGTCGAAGTAGGATCCCATCGTAGTTCGAACAAGGTCGAACAAATATTTTCCTTTATGGCCTTAGCCATTGGGATGTTGCTTCAAATTGTCATCAAAGTAGGATCCTATCGTAGTTCAAATGAGGTCGAACTGATATTTTCATTGATGGCCTTGGCCACTGGGATATTGCTTTGAACGATCGTCGAAGTAGGATCCTGTCATAGTTCGAATGAGGTCGAACTGATATTTTCGTCGATGGCGTTGGCCATTGGGATGTTGCTTCGAACTGTGGTCGAAGTAGGATCCTATCGTAGTTCGAACGAGGTCGGACTGACATTTTTTTCGATGGCCTTGGCCATTGGGATGTTGCTTGAACTGTCGTCGAAGTAGGATCCCGTCGTAGTTCGAATGATGTCGAACTAATATTTTTGTTGATGGCCTTTGCCATTGGGATGTTGCTTTGAAATGTCATCAAAGTATCCCGTCGTAGTTCAAATTAGGTCGAACTGATATTTTCGTCGATGGCCTTGGCCACTGGGATGTTGCTTTGAACTGTCGTCGAAGTAGAATCCCGTCATAGTTCGAACGAGGTCGAACTGATATTTTTGTCGATGGCGTTGGCCATTGGAATGTTGCTTCGAACTGTCATCGAAGTAGGATCTCATCGTAGTTCGAATGAGGCCGGACTGATATTTTTGTCGATGGCCTTGGCCATTGGGATGTTGCTTCTAATTATCATCGAAGTAGGATCCCGTCGTAGTTCAAATGATGTCGAACTAATATTTTTGTCGATGGCCGTTGCCATTGGGATGTTGCTTCGAAATGTCGTCAAAGTAGGATCCCGTCTTAGTTCGAAAGAGGTCGAACTGATATTTTTGTCGATGGCCTTAGTCATTGGGATATTGCTTTGAACTGTCGTCGAAGTAGGATCCCGTCGTAGTTCGAACAAGGTCGGACTGATATTTTTGTCGATGGCCTTGGCCATTGGGATGTTGCTTCGAACTGTCATCGAAGTAGGATCCCGTCGTAGTTCGAATGATGTCGAACTAATATTTTTTTTGATGGCCTTTGGCATTGGGATGCTGCTTCGAAATGTCGTCGAAGTAGCATCCCGTCTTAGTTCGAACGGGGTCGAACTTATATTTTCGTTGACGGCCTTGGCCATTGGGATATTTCTTTGATCTATCATTGAAGTCGGATCCCGTCATTGTTCGAACGAGGTCGAACTGATATTTACGTCGATGGCATTGGCCATTGGGATGTTTCTTCGAACTGTCGTCGAAGTAGGATCCCGTCGTAGTTCGAACGAGGCCAGGCTGATATTTTTGTCGATGGCCTTGGCCATTGGGATGTTGCTTCGAACTGTCGTCAAAGTAGGATCCCGTCGTAGTTTGAATGATGTCGAACTAATATTTTTGTCGATGGCCTTTGCCATTAGGATGTTGCGTCGAAATGTCGTCGAAGTAAGATCCCGTCTTAGTTCGAACGAGGTCAAACTGATATTTTCTTTGATGGCCTTGGCCATTGGGATGTTGCTTTGATCTATCGTTGAAGTAGGATACCATCGTAATTCGAACGAGATCGAACTGATATTTTTGTCGATGGCCTTGGCCATTGGGATTTTGCTTCGAACTGTCATCGAAGTAGGATCCCATCGTAGTTCGAACAAGGTCGAACAGATATTTTCCTTTATGGCTTTAGCCATAGGGATGTTGCTTCAAATTGTCATCAAAGTAGGAACCCATCGTAGTTCAAATGATGTCGAACTGATATTTTCGTCGATGGCCTTGGCCACTGGGATGTTTCTTTGAACTATCGTCGAAGTAGGATCCTATCATAGTTCGAATGAGGTCGAACTGATATTTTCGTCGATGGCGTTGGCCATTGGGATTTAGCTTTGAACTGTCGTCGAAGTAGGATCCCATCGTAGTTCGAACGAGGTCGGACTGATATTTTTTTCAATGGCCTTGGCCATTGGGATGTTGCTTCGAACTGTCGTCGAAGTAGGATCCCGTCGTAGTTCGAATGATGTCGAACTAATATTTTTGTTGATGGCCTTTGCCATTGGGATGTTGCTTTGAAATGTCATCGAAGTATCCCGTCGTAGTTCAAATGAGGTCGAACTGATATTTTCGTCGATGGCCTTGGCCACTGGGATGTTGCTTTGAACTGTCGTCAAAGTAGAATCCTGTCATAGTTCGAACGAGGTCGTACTGATATTTTCGTCGATGGCGTTGGCCATTGGGATGTTTCTTCGAACTGTCATCGAAGTAGGATCCCGTCGTAGTTCGAACGAGGCCGGACTGATATTTTTGTCGATGGCCTTGGCCATTGGGATGTTGCTTCTAACTATCGTCGAAGTAGGATCTCGTCGTAGTTCAAATGATATCGAACTAATATTTTTGTCGATGGCCTTTGCCATTGGGATGTTTCTTCGAAATGTCGTCAAAGTAGGATCCCGTCTTAGTTCGAACGAGGTTGAACTGATATTTTCGTCGATGGCCTTGGCCATTGGGATATTGCTTTGAACTGTCGTCGAAGTAGGATCCCGTCGTAGTTCGAACAAGGTCGGACTGATATTTTTGTCGATGGCCTTGGCCATTGGGATGTTGCTTCGAACTGTCATCGAAGTAGGATCCCGTCGTAGTTCGAATGATGTCGAACTAATATTTTTTTTGATGGCCTTTGGCATTGGGATGTTGCTTCGAAATGTCGTCGAAGTAGTATCCCGTCTTAGTTCGAACGGGGTCGAACTTATATTTTTGTTGATGGCCTTGGCCATTGGGATGTTTCTTTGATCTACCGTTGAAATAGGATCCCATCGTACTTCGAACGAGATTGAACTGATATATTCGTCGATGGTCTTGGCCATTGGGATGTTTCTTTGAACTGTGGTCGAAGTAGGATCCTGTCGTAGTTCGAACGAGGTCGGACTGATATTTTTGTCGATGGCCTTGGCCATTGGGATGTTGTATCGAACTGTCGTCGAAGTAGGATTCCATCGTAGTTCGAATGATGTCAAACTAATATTTTTTTTGATGGCCTTTGCAATTAGGATGCTGCTTCGAAATGTCGTCGAAGTAGGATCCCGTCTTAGTTCGAACGGGGTCGAACTTATATTTTTGCTGATGGCCTTGGCCATTGGGATGTTTCTTTGATCTATCGTTGAAGTAGGATCCCGTCATAGTTCGAACGAGGTCGAACTGATATTTTTGTCGATGGAATTGGCCATTGGGATGTTTCTTCGAACTGTCGTGGAAGTAGGATCCCGTCGTAGTTCGAACGAGACCGGACTGATATTTTTGTCGATGGCCTTGGCCATTGGGATATTGCTTCGAACTGTCGTCGAAGTAGGATCCCATCGTAGTTCGAACGAGGTCGAACAGATATTTTCCTTTATGGCCTTGGCCATTGGGATGTTGCTTCAAATTGTCATCAATGTAGGATCCCGTCGTAGTTCAAATGAGGTTGAACTGATATTTTCGTCGATGGCCTTGGCCACTTGGATGCTGCTTTAAACTGTCATCGAAGTAGAATCCCGTCATAGTTCGAACGAGGTCGAACTGATATTTTCGTCGATGGCGTTGGCCATTGGGATGTTGCTTCGAACTGTCATCGAAGTAGGATCCCATTGTAGTTCGAACGAGGTCGGACTATTATTTTTGTCGATGGCCTTGGCCATTGGGATGTTGCTTCGAACTGTCGTCGAAGTAGGATCCCGTCGTAGTTCGAATGATGTCGAACTAATATTTTTGTTGATGGCCTTTGCCATTGGGATGTTGCTTCAAAATGGTCGAAGTAGGATCCCGTCTTAGTTCGAACGGGGTCGAACTTATATTTTGGTCGATGGCCTTGGCCATTGGGATGTTGCTTTGATCTATAGTTTAAGTAGGATCCCGTCATAGTTCGAACGAGTTCGAACTTTTATTTTATTCGATGGCCTTAGCCATTGGGATGTTGTTTCAAACTGTCATCGAAGTAGGATCCCGTCGTAGTTCGAACGAGGCCGGTCTGATATTTTTGTCGATGTCCTTGGCCATTGGGATGTTGCTTCTAACTATCGTCGAAGTAGGATCCCGTCGTAGTTCAAATGATGTAGAACTAATATTTTTGTCGATGGCCTTTGCCATTGGGATGTTGCTTCGAAATGTCATCAAAGTAGAATCCCGTCTTAGTTCGAACGAGGTCGAACTGATATTTTCGTTGATGGCCTTGGCCATTGGGATGTTTCTTTGATCTATCGTTGAAATAGGATCCCATCGTAGTTCGAACGAGATTGAACTGATATTATCATCGATGGCCTTGGCCATTGGGATGTTGCTTCGAACTGTCGTCGAAGTAGGATCCCATCGTAGTTCGAACGAGGTTGAACTGATATTTTTGTCGATGGCCTAGGCGATTAGGATGTTGCTTCGAACTGTCGTCGAAGTAGGATCCCGTCGTAGTTCTCACGAGGTCAAACTGATATTTACGTCGATCGCCTTACCCATTTGGATGTTGCTTCGAACTGTCATCGAAGTAGGATCCCGTCGTAGTTCGAACGCGGTCGAACTGATATTTTGTTCAATGGCATTGGCCATTGGGATGTTGCTTCAAACTGTTGTCGCAGTAGGATCCCGTCGTACTTCGAAAGAGGTCAAACTGATATTTTTGTCAATGGCCTTGGCCAATTGGGATGTTGCTTCGAACTGTCGTTGAAGTAGGATCCCGTCATAGTTCGAACAAGGTCGAACTGATATATTCATCGATGGCCTTGTCCATTGGGATGTTGCTTCGAACTATCATCGAAGTAGGATCCCATCGTAGTTTGAATGAGGTCAAACTGATATTTTCGTCGATGGCCTTGGCCATTGGGATGTTGCTTCGAACTATCGTCGAAGTAGGATCCCGTCGTAGTTAGAACAAGATCGAACTGATATTTTTGTCGATGATCTTGGCCATTGGGATGTTCCTTCAAATTGTCGTCGAAGAGGATCCCGTCGTAGTTCGAACGAGGTCGATCTGATATTTTCGTCGATAGCCTTGGCCATTGGGATGTTGCTTCGAACTGTCGTCGAAGTAGGGTCCCTTCGTAGTTCGAACGAGGTCGAACTGATATTTTCGTCGATGGCGTTGTCCATTGGGATGTTGCTTCGAACTGCCGTCGAAGTAGGATCCTGTCGTAGTTCGAACCAGGTCGAACTGATATTTTCGTCAATAGTCTTGGCCATTGCGATGTTGCTTCGAACTATCGTCGAAGTAGGATCCGGTCGTAGTTCGAACGAGGTCGAACTGATATTTTCATCGATGGCCTTGGCCATTGGGATATTGCTTTGAACTGTCATCAAAGTAGGATCCTGTCGTAGTTCGAACGAGATCGAACTGATATTTTTTTTCAATGGCCTTGGCTATTGGGATGTTGCCTCAAACTGTCATCGAAGTAGGATCCCATCGTAGTTCGAACAAGGTCGAACTGATACTTTCATCGATGGCCTTGGCCATTGGGATGTTTCTTTGAACTGTCGCCCAAGTATGATCCCGTCGTAGTTCGAACGAGGTCAAACTGATATTTTCATCGATGGCCTTGGCCAATGGGATATTCACATTGGAGGTTTGATCATATTCCCGTAGTAAAATGCGTGTAGGTTTTATTCATACAATGGCGATTTAATTATATTCTTGTAAGAATCATATGTCGACTTTGTACATACAATGGATATTTGATTATCTATATCCAGTCCTTTCATTACTCGGTCCGTAGATCACGTCGATGGGCGGGGTAATGAATAATACTTTGATCCTCGAGATGTCCTTCTTGTCGCCTTATTAAAAACCTCACCGAGAAAACCCGATTGGGACAAAACCTGGATGAGGGAAAAAGAGTACGACTTAGGTGGCGCCTCCTTTCAGAAGTGGAAGTATTGGAGATGGGCGACATTCCAGTTGTTTTGGAGTAGCTTTCCTTCCATTGTATCTAACTGGAATGCTCCTTTGTTTGCTACCGCTGTGATTTTGTATGGTCCATCCCAGTTTGTTCCCAGTTTTCCTTCATTAGGATCTTTTGCTTCTTGTGTTTTAGCTTTGAGGACTTAATCTCCGACCTGAGCGGTCGCACTTTGGCCTTTTTGTTGTAATACCTTTCTACTTGTTGCTTTTGGGCTACCATTCTTATGTGGGCCATGTCTCTTCATTCTTCGACTTCATCCAGATCTTGTAGCCTACTTTCATCATTGTTTGGTCCACTCTCGTTGGAGTATCTCAAGCTAGGCTCTCCTACCTCGATGGGTATAACTGCGTCAGTCTCGTAGACTAGTGAATATGGCGTCTCGCCTGTACTGGTTTTTGGTGTAGTGCGGTATGCCCACAATACTTCTGGTAGTAGTTCAGGCCATAGCCCTTTGGCATCCTCGAGCTTCTTTTTCAATATATTCAGTATTACTTTATTGGAGGATTCAGCTTGACCATTGCCGGCGGGATGGTATGGCGTGGAGAGTATTCGTTTGATGTGCCATTTTTCGAAAAACTCGGACGTTTTCTTTCCGATGAACTGAGGTCCGTTGTCGCAGTTGATTTCTTTGGGGATGCCGAAACGACATATTATATTTCTCCATATGAACGCGATGAACTCTTGCTCACTGATCTGAGTGTATGCACCTGCTTCCACCTATTTAAAAAAGTAATCAATTAAAACCAAAAGGAAATGTACCTTACCTCGTCCTGCTGGGAGGGGTCCGATAATATCCATCCCCCACTTTATGAATGGCCATGGCGAAGTGACTGAATGAAGGATTTCCCCTGCTTGGTATATCATAGGGGAGTACTTTTGACACTGTTCACACTCCCTGGCATATTCCGCGACTTCTTTTTTCATGGTGGGCCAGTAGTATCCGGCGCGGATGAGGCATCGGACGAGGGCATGATTTCCCGTATGGGCGCTGCAGTGCCCCTTATGTACTTCTTCCAGTACATGCCTTGTTTGATTTGGCCCAAGACATTTGGCCAGGGGCCGCCGAACATTCTCTTGTAGAGATCACAGTTTACGAGGCTGTATCTGGTTGCCTGTATTCGAAGCTTTTTGGCTTCTCTTTTATCTTGTAAGAGCGTTCCATCCTGCAAATATGTTAGGAGACGGTTGCGCCAGTCCCAAGTTAGATTTACAGAATGTACCTCGACTTGGTCTATTGCAGAATAGAGAAGGGTGACCACGTTTTCCTTGTTGATATTTTTGGTGGTTGCTGCTAGCTTGGTGAGTCCATGTGCTTCGATATTGTGCGCCCTGGGTATTTGGTTGAGGCGGCATTCATCGAAATCTGGCAGCAGTGTTTGAATTTTTGACTGGTACTCTTGTAGTCTCTGTTCTTTGATTTGGAAAGTCCCGGTGACTTGGTTCACTACGAGTTGAGAGTCGCAATGGAGGACGAGTCGTCGCGCGCCGTATTTGAGGGCTAATTTCAATCCTGCAATCACAGCTTCATACTCAGCCTCGTTGTTAGTCATCCCGGGGCATCGTATGGACTGGCGAATCACTTCGCCCGTAGGAACTTCGAGGACGAGTCCCAATCCCAATCCCGATACATTAGATGCGCCGTCGGTGTAGAAGACCCATAGGTCAGAATGTGCAGAAACGCGGAGCACCTCTTGCTCTACTTCAGGCAATATTTCTGCGCTGAAATCAGCGACAAAGTCAGTGAGCACTTGCGACTTAATAGAAGTTCACGGTTGGTATGTTATGTCGTGCTCACTTAATTCTATGGCCCATTTGGCCAACCTGCCCGATAATTCGGGTTTGTGTAGGATGCCCCTCAGGGGGAATATTGTCACCACTTTTATAGGGTGACACTGAAAATATGGTCTAAGCTTTCATGAAGCTACGACTAATGCCAAAGCTAGTTTTTTAAGGTGAGGGTACCTTGTTTCGGCATCAATTAAGGTTTTGCTGATATAGTAAATTGGAGATTGCGTACCTTTGTTTTCACGGATCAAGACTGCACTTACTACGACTTCGGAGACTGCTAGGTATACTAGTAGGCATCCCTTCGGGTCTGCCTTGACGAGAAGTGGTGTCGAGGATAGATACGCTTTCAGCTTCCTTAAGGCGTCGACGTATTATGCATTCCACTGCAGTCCGTGGTCTTTCCTTAGCACATTGAAGAATTTATGGCATATGTCCGATGATCGTGAAATGAACCTCGACAGTGCCGCTATTCGTCCTGTTAATTTCTGCTCCTGCTTCTTGCTGGTCAATATGCATTTTTTGGGATTCATCTTCAACCCGTATTCCCTCAATATCTCGAAGGCTTCCTTTAGATGGTCAATGTGATCCTCTTTCTTTTTGGACTTTACCAGCATGTCGTCGATGTAAACCTCCATGATCTTACCAAGTTGTTCTTTGAACATCTTGGTGACTAGACTTTGATACGTCGCCTCTGTGTTCTTGAGTCCGAATGGCATTACCTTGTAGCAGTAAGTTCCTCGGTGAGTGATGAAAGTGGTCTTTTCTTGGTTTTCTTCAGCCATCAGAATTTGGTTGTAACCAGAGTAAGCGTCTAAGAAGCTCAGTAGTTTGTGTCCCGTCGTTGCGTCGATGAGCTGGTCGATGTGTGGTAATGGAAAGGATTCTTTTGGTCATGCTTTGTTTAAGTCGGTGAAGTTGACACACATCCGCCATTTCCCATTCTTCTTTTTGACCATGACCACATTGGCGACCCATTGGGGATATTTTGACTCTCAGATGGAGCCATTAGCGAGTAATTTATCAACCTCTTTGCTGACCATGGCGGCATTGAACGTTCTCCTCATTTGCCATACTAGCGGGTAAAGAGGATCGACATTCAGCCTGTGTGTGGCGATATCCCTTGGGATTCCTGGCATATCTGAATGGGAAAAGGCAAATAAATCGGCATTGTTAGTTAAAAACTCATGATATTTACCTAGTTTTAAGAGGTTGTGTCAGATGTAAGCCTTTTTCGTGCTATCGGTGTTGCCAGTTTAATAGGGTCGAGGTCTTCTACATTTGCCTTATAAGCTTCTATGACATTCGGGTCTTTGATGGCCTCTATTTGTACGTCGGGTTTGGTTCCCGATATGGCTGATTGCTATGCTTCCGCACTTTCCACTTTTAGTTGTTTGGTGTGTGTGCAATCTTGGGCGATCCGGTAGCATTATTGGGCGGTGTGTTGCTCGCCTCGGATGCTGAATATCCCCCATTTAGTGGAAAATTTGATTACTTGATAGAAACTTGACGGGACGGCTCGCATGACGTGTATCCATGGGCGCCCTATGATGGTGTTGTAGGTTGTTTCCTGGTTCATGATGTGGAACGTCGTCTCCAGGGTGACTCCTCCTGCAGGACGGGTAGCACTATCTCTCTAGAGGTTCGTTCCACTGTATTATTAAAACCCGTCAGTGTTATGCAATGCGGTACTATTTTATCCTCGAGCCTCATCTGCATGAGAACTCGTGGGTGAATAATACACGCGCTGCTTCCATCATCCACCATTATTCTTTTTATGTCGATATCCGTGATGCGTAAAGTTATAACCAAAGCATCATAGTGAGGGAAAGACAAACCGTTGGTATCCGACTTATCGAAGATGATACAATATTTGAGGTCGTCATAACGTTCGTGGGCGACTATCCGTTTGAGTTTGTTTGTGGTGGTAAACTTCATATGGTTGATCATCGTATCGTTGCCGCCACCAATGATCATTTGTATGGTACAAGCTAGTGATGGTGGTTTTGGAGGTCCCTGAGGTAGATCGCATCCGCGAGCGAAGTTGGCTCGTCCTCGGTCGCTCAGCAGTTCTTTCAGGTATCCCTGGTTTAACATTCTTACCACTTCCTGTCGCAGACCTATGCAGTCCTCGGTCTTGTGTCCCCTTTCCTGGTGGAATTCACACAGAACGTTCGATCTCCTGGTGCTCGGATCCGACTTCATCTTTTGCGGCCATTGCACCTTTGTGCCGAGATTTTCCAGTGCGTACACTATTTCTGAAGGAGAAACACAAAAGTTATGAGCTGATAATAGTTGAGGCATACCTCTTTCGCTTTGGGGTGGTGCGATGAGTCGGGGCGCGACATCTGTATGTCGTGGAGGAGGTGGGTTGGATGTTCGGACATAGGGTTGGTGCCTTTCTCGGTTGAAACGTGGTAGTTAATCCCTTTGGCCGTCGTTGTGGCGATCTCTCCTTGTCTCGGTTTGGACCGAGGTTAGTTGCTGGATCGGGCCGTTCAGGTCATCTTTGTTTGCCCTCACTTCGGTGCAATAGGCATTATGGATCTCTTCCCACGTGGTAGGGGGGGTACTTCATGAGTCTACTTAGCAGCTTCGTGGTGGCTTTTGACCCGTTTCTATTCAACCCATTTTGAAAGGCTGCTACCGCCATCCCTTTTGACACGTTCGGTAGGCTCATCCTTACCCTGTTGAATTGGGCTAGGAAATCCCGAAGTCCATCGCCTGTCATTTGCCTGACGGAGAAGATATCATTTACCCTGGCCTCTACCTTTTTCGCTCTCGTGTGAGCGGTGACGAACTTATCTGCCATTTCTTCGAACATTGTTATCGATCGTGCTGGTAGTTAGGAATACCATGTCAACGCTCCTCCTGTTAGAGTTTCGCCGAATTTTTTCAGCAGTACTGACGGCACCTGTTCTTTTGATAGATCGTTACCTTTACTGCAGTAACGTGATGGATCAAGTGATCCTCCAGGTCCGTGGTGCCATCATATATTTTCAGATATGGTGGCATTTTGAAGGTTTTTGGAATAGAGTGGGGAGCTGCCCCTTCGCTGTATGGCTATTTGACGAATCGGCCCATGTCACGTTTTGGTAGCAACTTCGGAGCGCCCGGTATTTTATCAACCCTTTCCTGATGCTCTTTCATCTAGTCGCGAAGTGTTTTGTTCTCATTTTCCATCTTTTCCATTTTCTTTAAGATGGCTGCAAGTGCATAGTTGCCTGTATCAACGACAGTACATGTGTTTCCTATTCGTATAGTTTCTGGCTCATCGGCGACAACTGCGGTTTCTGCAGGTAATGTGTCTTCAATATCCCTCTGAACGGGTTTCTCGAGTATGTGGCTCAAGGTGTTTGTCAACCATTCTTCTAATAGCCTTTTCACGGCCGGTGGTGCTTCTCCTGCTACAGATGTTGAGGTTTCTCTCTCGCGCGAGACAGTTAAACCCTCATGTGTGGGGAGTGAGATCTCTCCCTCAGGTGTAGCACTTGGTGTTACGTTTTCGTTGTCTTCTCTACTGGCTTCATTGAGGGAATTCAGGAGGTTGTTCGTGACACCTACTATTGCCTTTAGCCTTGCTTCTCCCTTTCCTGCTATTGTTGGCCTTTGTGAGACTGAAATGAGGTAATTATTTCTATCAAGAATCTAGACGAAACTAAGGTCCCAACTATAGAAATCCCCACAGACGGCGCCAAATTGTTTTACTCAAATGATATCGAAACCTTTTTGAACAAATCAATCAAAGAAGTTGAAGGGGTAAATCTTAGCTAAGTATAAGAATCTCTAGAATGAAATATAGATAAAGCGAATAATGATAAGGGTTCCTTATCTCGTTTAGACCAAAAAAGACCTTTAACAATAATCTTCTCAATTCTCTATGTAAGCAAGTTTATAGTGAGTATTATGGATTAGCCGAAAAAGTCCCCTTACAAAGTTGTTTCATGCTCTATATATAAGGAACTCAACCTTGCTGAGCCCTAAAAGACAAGTTATAGGGAATATTTGAGAGAATATTCCTGATGTCTCCTTATGGGCATGCACTACTGCAAAGGGTCGTACCGTCTCTTGTTCGCCTTAAGGTCGTCCTTTGCAAAATGTCGAGCTGTGTAGATCTCGTCGTTCGTCGTGCTCATGAACGGTCGTGTTTGTCCAAATTTGGAGCCATATAGGTATCATAAAAAAATAAAAAAGCAGAAGACTAATTAAGGAGGTTTTGTCCCGCCCGCACCCAAAAAAAAATATTAATCCATGGATGATATCTTCCTTTTGTCATGGGGAAGGATGCTTTTGAGTATATAGTGATTCCTTTGGTCATTGAATTTTAAAATAATATTAATAATTGAGATTATTGTAGTATAAATGCTGCTTTATGTACAAAAATGCTCAAGACAACCCCACAATAGATTTGCCCACAAGAACAACTGACCAAATTGTAACACGTGCATCGATCTCTATAATCAACCTTTATTATTTGTTTAAATTAATCTATTGACGCCGACGGGGCCATTCTTTTTATATTTCTTTTTTTCTCTAATATCAAATCGCTATCCAATGACTAGGCAAAAGTTGCAACGAATGTTTTATTTCTAAAGAATTTGTATTCTCCTTTTTCCTAATTGAGACAGAAGTGGATAATTTGATACAGGATGTTTGATGAAATATTATAAGATTTAGCTTGAGAAAATTTGGAAATAAAAGATCAATTGGCTATTTATCTAATACATATATAATTCTTATTATTAAATATAGAGCAAAAACTCAATCATCTATTTAATCCCCTCGTACGATACGATTTAAAAAGAATAAATATCTTATTATATTTTATACCTTATAGCAAATATTCCTTAGGGTTTGTCTAGTCTGAAGGATAATTTTAATGAATAATGATTTCGGGATAAATATATTATTATTTTATTTCATGTTTGGTTGGCTTTTGATTCCCGTATTAATTATTTATATAACAATTGTAATAACTTTTTTATACCACATTAAATGTAGGATAACCATCCCAGAATTACTACAAGAATACAACAACAAAATGATAAGTATATTTTTCTCTTGAGTTCCTTCCCAAAATCTGTTAAGCAAACAAAAGTTAAAATTAAACTAAAAACATATCCAAGTTTATCTAATATAAAATCAAGCACCTATATTATATATTTTCTATTTTTAATCCAACAAACTAAACATATATTAGTAAAAATGCATCTACAAAAAAATCCTATCTATTTAATTCATTTAGTATAATCCTCACATTATAATCTCAATATAACTTGTGATATACCAAATAACCTCTTTATGTGTATGCTAATCAATTGCATGATAAGTCATGAAATAAATTAAGAGCATATTAATCTTTTTGAGGTTCTCGCCTTGGAAAAAAAAAGGATACTATTTGGCTATTTAACTGGCACATATATAATTCTTCTTATATTAAATATAAACAGAAGCTCAATCCTCTACTCGTACAATACAATTCGACAAGGAACTTATAGGAAACGTCGTTTGTGTGATAACGATAAAGGATAATATTTCGGGATAAAATATGTGATTATGGTACCTCACGTTGGGTTGAATTACTGTAAATTATTTTTATATCATATTCAGTGCGGGATAACCATCCGGAGATAAAATAACAAAAAATAAATATGACATCCTCCAAAACTCTTCTTCTAAAGTCATTTAAAAAATAAAGTTAAAATTAAAAATAAAAATTTATCTAACATATATAAAACTAAAACATGTTATAGTATTCGATATATCCCATTTTTGTTCAATAAACTAAATATCTGTTAATAAAAATATATCTATTGAATAATTCCATCATTTCGTTCATATATTACATTCTTCACATCATAACACATTATAATTTCAATATAATTTGTTTACAAATCAAACAACTCAATAGGTCTATAATATGCACTTGAATGACAAAATATGTAATAAATGAAGAGCATAATAATCTTTTTGAGGTTCTCAAAGTTGATTACACTTTAGGTCAAACAAATTAATTCAGTTAGGATTCTTTTATCTTGAAAAAGTAGTATTAGTTGTATGCTAATTAGACGACAAAGAATCTCAGGGATGTTACATCATAGGATTACAATATTGTGTAAATCCTTTGGAATGTTCCTTTTTCTTTTTCTTCCTTACCAAAATTACTTTAGCAATTATCTTTTCTTTTACCTAGTATATCTTTTGTTTGGTAAATGTACAAGTATCTCATTATTGAAGAAATCGCATTATTCTCAATGGTTTTTGAAGTCAAATAGATTGAATTCTAATCTAAATTAAAACTGTAGAAGTCAAATACATGTAGTAGTTGTGTGGTAGGCCCAAAGGGTCATCTTATGTTTTAGAACTCGATTCTGTACTTTTAAGCCTTAAAAATCTTAATTTTATCCTCCTCAATTTGTGTGCGCAGTCCGGGCGTATTCCAGGAAAGCTTTTATGTTGAAAGTTAATTTTAGTTGACTTCAGTTAACGTTTTGAGTAAACAGACCCAGACTCGTATTTTGACAGTCACGGTAGGTCCGTATCGAAATATGGGACCTAGGCGTATGCCCGGAATCGAATTCCGAGGTCCCTAACTCGAGAAATGAATTTTTGATGAAAATTGAAAGTCTGCAAATTAAATGGTTTTAAGAATTTGGTTAATGTTTGATCTTGTTGGTATCGGGTCCGTATTTTAGTTCTGGAGCCCGGTACAGGTTCATTATAATATTTAAGACTTGTCTGAGAAATTTGGTGAGAAACGGAGTTGGTTTGACGTGATTCGGACGTCCGGTTGAGAAAATAGAAATTTAAAGTGTTCTTGAGAATTTCATTTGATTTGGTGCTAAATTCATAGTTCTAGATGTTATTTTGGCGATTTGATCACACGAGCAAGTTCGTATGATGTTTTAAGACTTGTGTGCATGTTTGGTTTGGAGCCCCGAGGGCTCGGGTGAGTTTCGAATAGGCCACAGAGTGTTTGAACTTAGAAAAAACCAGTAGTTGATGCACCAGATCTGCAGACTTCGCATTAGCGAGGTCTGGCTCGCAAATGCGAGCCTCACAATTGCGAAGAGACCATCACATTTGCGAGCAGTGGGCTGGGATGGACACCTTCGCATTTGTGATCCTGGCAGTTTGCATTTGCGGACACTGGGTAGCATTAGCGAGGTCAGCAGGTTCAGCCAAATCTTCGCATTTCCGAAGACTTTTTCGCATTTGCAGGGTTCGCAATCGCAAATGCGATACCTGCAACTGTTCAAAACTTAAGTTAGACGAGATTTTCTCCCATTCTCCAAATTTTCAAATCCTAGAACCCTAGAAGCGATTCTTCCAAGACCAATTCTTCCCCAAAACTTCGATAAGTGATCCTAACCCAATTTCTTTCAATTTTCCATCATATTTCATGAGTTTCCAACCTAAAATCTAGGATTTCCTTTGTAGAAATTGGGGGTTTGGGTAAAATTAGGAATTTTTGGAAAATTGGGATTTAGACCTCAAATTGGGATCAGATTTCAAAATTAATTACATATTCGGGCTCAGGGGGGTGAATGAGTTAGTGGATTTTGATCCGAGCCTCGAATTTTGACCAAGTAGGCCCGGGGTCGGTTTTTAACTTTGGGGGGGGGGGGGGGAAAGTTTGAGAAATCTAAATTTATACATTGTAGTTGGTTCCTTTAACAATAATTGATGTTACTGAGTTAATTGTGGCTAGATACGAGTAGTTTGCGGGTGGATACTAGAGGAAAAGTAGTAATTGAGCATTGAGTGGCATGCGGAGCGAGGTAAGTCTTGTGTCTATCTTTGACTCGAGGGATTAGGAATCCTTGACTTATTTGCTATATGATCTATGCGAGCGGCGTATAGGTGAGGTGACGAGTACCTATGCATCGCCAATTTATCTGGTTTGCCTGTTTTCTTTCCGTTCTTCTTATATTGTCTTTTCCTTCCTTAACTGCTACATGCTTTACTTGTAACTCCATGCCTATCTTTTGCTGGAAGTTTTAGTTCTTTCGTAGTTTTGTCGTCTCCTATTATTGTTTGAGCTGGTTCTTGGTACTTTTAAGGCATATTATGGATTGGTCTTGCTGAGTAGTATTACTTGTGTAATGTCTCATATTGTATAATCTTTCTAAATGTTTTGGTTTGAAGTTGAGCCTTGTGAAAAGTTATGTGATTTGAATTGTGTAATTTCTGTACTTGCTGAGTAAATGATATTGATATGGTGGGATCGAATTGCGCGCCACAACAGGTGTAATAAAGGTGGATTGTGGTGAGATAAGGGTGAACAGCGATTGTGATTATTGTGATACGGTGGGATCAGGTTGCACGCCGCAACAAGTGTAATAAGGGTGGATTGTGGAGAAATAAGGGTGAACGGTGATTGTGGTTATTGTGATATGGTGGGATTAGGTTGCACGCCGCAACAATCTTTATACTTATATTTTTCCTTGACTGTGTTAGCTGAACGGTAGTCTTAAACTGTACTTAAGTATTGGTAATAGCTGAGCACTGATGATATGTTTCGAGAACTGTATTCATTCCTTGCAAGTTACTGCTTTAGTTTATCCTGTTTTTCTTTTTGCTTTTATTATACACTGCAAGCAGGTTATAATGTAAATTCCCCTCCGTAGCCTCGTCACTATCTCGTCGAGGTTAGGTTCGGCACTTACCAGTACATGTAGTTGATTGTAATGATACTGCACTCTGCACTTCTTGTGCAGATTTTGGAGTAGGTTTGTGCTGATCGAGAGGTTGGCTGTAGGATTCACTTGCTTGGAGACCCAAGGTAGTCTTATTGGCGTCTGCAGGCCCTGGCGTCCCCTTCTATACTCCAAACTTTATTGTTTTCCTTATTTCATAAATAGTTGTATTTTCTTTCGGACAAATGCTTGTAGTACAATCTTAGAATGTTCGTGGATTGTGGCACCGGATTCCGAGTAGTAGTAGTAATAGTAATAGTATATAAACAAAGAGGCTATTTACTTACTTCCGCATTTATTTCTACTTGCTTTAGATTGTGTATTGTTAATCACTAAAACATAAAGGATTTTGCTAATAAAAACTCTAACGTTGGCTTGCCTAGCAAGTGTGATGTTAGGCACCATCACGGTCCCGATGGTGGAGATTCTGGATCGTGATAAGTTGGTATCAGAGCACTAGGTTGCCTTGGTCTCACAGTTCGCGAACAAGCTTAGTAGAGTCTGAGGGATCGGTACGGAGATGTCTGTGCTTATCCCCTAGAGGCTACAGAGTTTAGGAACAATTACACTTTTATTCTTCTATGTCGTGCGATTTTGTCCTCTCAATGCTAATTGAACTCTCTACTGTTGTTCTTTTGTAGATGGCGAGAACACGTACCGCTTCTTCTGCTGAGCAGCAGCCAGAGCCCCCAGTGGCAGCTCCTACGAGGGGCAGAGGACGAGGCCGAGGCCATGCCAGAGGCCGAGCCAGGGGTAGGGCTCAACCTAGAGCTCGAGCAGCAGCACCAGCGGTGGAGCCTCAGGTAGAGTTTTATGAGGAGGCACCGGCCCAGACCGTTCCAATAGGGCCAGCTCAGGTTCCAGAGGAGTTTATCACTACCTCGGTACTTTAGGATGCTTTGGTCCTTCTAGTAGGCCTCATGGATAGTGTGGCACAGGCTGACACATTTCCTATAGCACCAGCCGTCTCTCAGGCCGGAAAGGAGCACAGACTCCCGCTACCCACACTTCGGAGTAGATGGCTCCTTAGTTTCAGACTCCAGCAGCTCAGCCCGTTGGGGTAGTTCCGCTGGGTGTACCGGTGATGGATCAACTATATCTTCTGAGGCTTTGTGGAGATTGGATAGGTTTACCACGCTTTTCCTAGTTCACTATAGCGGTGCATCTTCAGAGGATCCCCAAGACTATCTGGACAGCTGTCATGAGGTGTTACGGAACATGAGGATAGTAGAGACCAATTGGGTCGGCTTTGCTGCATTTTATCTGTCAGGATCCGCCAAGAAATGGTGGAGGGATTATATGTTGGCCAGACCAGCTGGGTCACCGGCTCTTACGTGGGACCAATTCTCTCAGCTATTTCTTGAGAAGTATCTTTCTATCACTCAAAGAGAGGACTATCGGAGGCAGTTCGAGCGTCTGTAGAAGGGTTCTATGACTGTCACTCAGTACGAGACACGATTTGTGGATCTGTCCCATCATGCTATTCTCATGCTTCCTACCGAGAGAGAGAGGGTGAGGAGGTTTATTGAGGGACTTGCTCAGCCTATTAGATTGCAGATGGCTAAGGAGGCTGGGAGTGAGATTTCTTTCTAGGATGCAGCAAATGTTACCAGGCGAGTTGAGATGGTTTTAGCTCAGGGGAGTGGTCAAGGGTCTGACAAGAGACTGCATCACTCTGGTGGATTCAGTGGGGCCTCATCTGGAGGGCGAGATACTTTTGGTTGAGGCCATCCTCCCAGGCCGTTTCATTCAGCACTCAAGGCATCCCATAGTGCTTCAGGTGGTTGTGGTCCTCACCTGCATTATTCGGATCAGCTATCCTATAATGCACCACCAGCTCCTATCAGTGAACCCCATACTGAAAGTATTACCATGGTCAGCCGGCCTATCCGGGTCAGTCTCAGTTTCCACGGCTACATTATCAGGATGGATGTTTCGAATGTGGTGGCTATTGGCATATTAGGAGGACATGTCTGAGATTATTGGGTATTCCACCACAACAACAGAGTTTTTGTGCCATGATTCTGGCATCGAGTACGCCATCGCCTGCTCAGCCAGCTATAGGTAGGGGCAGGGATCCAGAGGTAGAGGTCGGGACGCTAGAGGTGGAATTCAAACCGTTAAAGGTGGAGGCCAGGCCGCTAGAGGTGGAGTCCAGCCAGCAGGAGGCCGTCCTAGAGATATGGTTCAGAGTGGTCGGGCCCAGCCCCGATTTATGCTTTTCCAGCTAGGCCTGAGGCTGAGTCATCTGATGCTGTTATCACATGTACTATTTCAGTTTGCAGAAGAGATGCTTCAGTTCTATTTGATCCAGGATCTACCTACTCCTATGTGTCATCTTACTTTGCTTCAAATTTGGTTGTGTCCTGTGATTCCTTGAGTGCCCCTGTATATGTGTCCACACATGTGGGGGATTCTATTATTGTAAATCGTGTCTATCGTTTGTGTGTGGTTATTATTGGGGATCTTGAGACTAGCGTAGATCTTCTATTTCTCGATATGGATGATTTTGATGTCATTTTGAGGATGGATTGATTGTTACCTTATCACGTTATATTGGATTGTTACGCCAAGACGGTGACCTTAGCCTTGACAAGGTTGCCTCGATTAGAGTGGAGAGGGACTCTGGTCATTCTACCAGCAAGATTATCTCTTATATGAAGGCTCGGTGTATGGTCGAGAAGGGGTGTCTAACTTATTTGGCTTATGTCTGTGATTCTAGTGCGAAGGATCCTTCTATGGATACGGTACCAGTTGTCCGTGAGTTTCCAAACCTATTTCCTGCAGACCTATCGGGGATGCCACTCGACAGGGATGTTGACTTCTGTATTGATTTAGTTCCGGACACTCAGCCCATTTCTATTCTGCCATATTGTATGGCCCCGCCAGAGTTGAAGGAGCAGTTGCAAGATTTGCTTGATAAGGGCTTTATTAAACCTAGTGTCTCGCCTTAGGGTGCGCACGTATTGTTTGTAAAGAAGAAGACTGGATCGATAAGGATGTGCATAGATTATAGGCAGTTGAACAAAGTCACTATTAAGAACAAGTATCCACTGTCGAGGATTGATGGCTTATTTGATCAGCTTCAGGGTGCCAAGGTGTTTTCAAAGATCGATCTGAGATCTGGCTACCATCAGTTGAGGATTAGGGCATCCGATGTCCCTAAGATAGCTTTTCGGACTCGATATGGGCATTATGAGTTTCTAGTTATGTCATTTGGGCTGACAAATGCCCCAGTATCATTCATGGATTTGATGAACCGGGTATTTAAGACCTATCTGGATTCCTTTGTGATTATTTTTATTGATGATATCTTGATCTACTCCCGCAGTCAAGAGAAGCATGAGCAGCATCTTCGGATCATTCTTCAGACTTTGAGTTCAGTTGCTTTCTTGGGTCACGTTGTCTCAACAGAGGGTATTTAGGTGGATCCTAAGAAGAATGAGGCAGTCAAGAACTGGCCTAAAACCACTTCAGCCACAGAGATCCATAGTTTCTTGGGATTGGCAGGTTATTACCGTCGATTTGTGGAGGGGTTTTCATCTATAGCAGCCCCGTTGACCAAGTTGACCCATAAGGGTGCCCCGTTCAGATGGTCAGACGAGTGTGAGACGAGCTTTCAGAAGCTCAAGACCGCTTTGACTACGACGCCGACACATGTTTAGGGCCTTATACGGTATATTGTGATGCATCTCATATTGGATGTGGTGCGGTATTGATGCAGGGTGGCAAGGTTATTGCATATGCTTCACGAAAACTAAAGGTTCATGAGAAGAATTATCCTGTTCATGACTTGAAACTGGCAGCCATTATTCACGCGCTGAAGATTTGGAGGCACTATCTATATGGCATGTCGTGTGAGGTATTCACGGATCATAAGAGTTTGCAGTATTTGTTTAAGAAAAATGAGCTCAATTTGAGGTAAAAGAGGTGGTTGGAGCTATTGAAAGACTATGATATCACTATCTTGTATCATCCCGGGAAGGCCAATGTGGTGGCCGATGCTTTGGGTAGGAAGTCAGCCAGATGCGCAGCCTTGCATACATTCCAGTCAATGAGAGACCGCTTACATTAGATGTTCAGGCCTTAGCCAATCAATTCGTGAGGTTGGATGTTTCTGAGCCCAGTCGTATTTTAGCTAGCACAGTCACTCGGTCTTCTTTGTTTGAGCTTATCAGGGATCGGCAGTATGATGACCCTCATTTGCTTGTCCTTAGGGACACAATGCGGCACGTTGATTCCAAGCAGGTTACGGTTGGATATGATGGAGTTTTGAGGATACAAGGTCATGTTTGTGTGCCTAATGTGGATGGGTTTTGTGAGTTGATTCTAGAGGAGGCTCACAGTTCCCAGTATTCTATTCATCCGGGCGCCGCCAAGATGTATCAGGACTTGCGGTAGCATTATTGGTGGAGGAGGATGAAGAAGGATATAGCTGCATATGTAGCACGGTGTCTAAATTGTCAGCAAGTAAAGTACGAGCATCAAAAACCTGGTGGTTTGCTTAAGAAGATAGAGATTCCTAAGTGGACGTGGGAGCGTATCACTATAGATTTCGTTGTTGGACTCCCACGAACTCAGAGAAAGTTTGATACAGTTTGGGTCATTGTGGATAGACTGTCAAAGTCAGCGCATTTCATTCTTGTGGTTGTTACCTATTCTTCAGAGTGGTTGGTAGAGATTTATATTCGAGAGATTTATATCCGTGAGATCGGTCTTCTTCACGGTGTGCCCGTGTCTATCATTTCTGATCGAGGTATGTAGTTTACCTTGCACTTTTGAAGGGTAGTACAATGTGAGTTGGGTACGCGGATTAGGTTGAGCACAACATTTCACCCTCAGACGGATGGATAGTCCGAGCATACTATTCAGATCTTGCAGGATATGCTCCGCACATGTGTTGTAGACTTTGGAGGGTCATGTGATCAGTTCTTGCCGCTAACGGAGTTTGCCTACAACAACAGTTATCAGTCGAGCATCTAGATGGCTCCCTATGAGGCATTATATGGTAGACGGTGTCGGTCGCCGGTAGGATGGTTTGAGCCGAGGGAGGCTCGGTTATCGGGTACAGGATGCCTTGGATAAAGTTATGATCATTCAGAATAGACTTCACATAGCTCAGTCCAGGCAGAAGAGTTATGCCGATCGTAGGGTTCGTGATGTGGCATTTATGGTCGAAGAGAGAGTGTTGCTTCGGGTATCACCCATGAAGGGTGTAATGAGGTTTGAAAAAATGGGCAAGTTGAGCCCTAGGTATATCGGGCTTTTTGAGATCCTTGAGCAAGTGGGAGAGGTGGCCTACAGACTTGGGTTGCCACCTAGTTTATCAGCGGTCCATCCAGTGTTTCATGTATCCATGCTTCGGAAGTATCACAGCGATCCATCCACGTGTTAGACTTCCGCACTGTCCATTTTGACAAGGATTTGACCTACGAGGAGGAGCCGATAGCTATTCTAGACCGGCAGGTTCGTCATCTGAGGTCGAAGAGTTATCCTTTAGTTCGAATGCAGTGGAGAGGTTAGCCTTTTGAGGCAGCTACCTGGGAGTCCGAGTCAGATATCCGAAGCAGATATCCCCAACTTTTTACCAGCTCACGTACTTTTCTATGTCTGTTCAAGGACGAACAATTATTTTGGAGGTGGAGAATGTGATGACCCAAAGGGTCATCTTATGTTTTAGAACTAGATTCTACGCTCCTAAGCCTAAAAAAGCTCATTTTTACCCTCCTCGATTTGTGTGCATAGTCCGAGCGTGTTTTCAGAAAGCTTTTATGTTGAAAGTTGATGAAAATAATATTTTTGCCTTAAAAGTTAATTTTAGTTGACTTCTGTCAATGTTTTAATTAAACGGACCTGGACTTATATTTTGGCAGTTCCAGTGGGTCCCGTATCGAAATATGGGACATAGGCACATGCCCGGAATCGAATTCCGAGGTCCCTAGCTCGAGAAATAAATTTTTGATAAAAATTGAAAGTCTGAAAATTAAATGGTTTTAAGAATTTGGTTAATGTTTGATCTCGTTAGTATCGGGTCCGTATTTCGGTTCCAAAGCCCGGTACAGGTTCATTATGATATTCAAGACTTGTCTGTGAAATTTGGTGAGAAACGGAGTTTGTTTGACGCGATTCAGACATCCAGCTGAAAAAATAGAAATTTTAAAGTGTTCTTGAGAATTTTATTTGATTTGGTGCTAAATTCATAGTTCTAGGTGTTATTTTGGCGATTTGATCGCACGAGTAAGTTTGTATGATATTTTAAGACTTGTGTACATGTTTTGTTTGGATCCCCGAGGGCTCGGGTGAGTTTCGGATACGCTACGGAATGTTTGAACTTAGAAAAACCGGCAGTTGATGCACCAGATCTGCAGATTTCGCATTTGTGAGGTCTGGCTCGCAAATGCGAGCCTCGCAATTGCGAAGAGATCATCACATTTGCGAGCAGTGGGCTGGGAGGGACACCTTCGCATTTGCGAAGTCTTTGATCGCATTAGTGAAGCCTTTTTTGCATTTTCGGTGTTCGCATTTACGAACCTCAGGTTGCAAATGCGACACCTGCAACTGTTCAAAACTTAAGTTAGACGGGATTTTCTCTCGTTCTCCAAATTTTCAAATCCAAGAACTCTAGAGGTGATTCTTCCAAGACTAATTCTTCCCCAAAACTTTGGTAAGTGATTCAACCCGCTTTCTTTCAATTTCCCATCACATTTCATGAATTTCCATCCTAAAATCTAGGATTTCCATGGTAGCAATTGGGGGTTTGGGTAGAATTAGAGATTTTTGAAAAATTGGGATTTAGACCTCATATTGGGGTCGGATTTCAAAACTAATTACATATTCGGGCTCATGGTGAATGGGTGAATGGATTTGGTCTGAGCCTCGAGTTTTGACCAAGCGGGCCCGGGGTCGGTTTTTGACTTTTTGGAAAAAAGTTTAAGAAATCTAAATTTATGTATTGTAGTTGGTTCCTTTAGTAATAATTGATATTATTGAGTTAATTGTGGCTAGATACGAGTGGTTTGGAGGTGGATACTCGAGGAAAAGTGGTAATTGAGCATTGAGTGGCCCGCGGAGCGAGGTAAGTGTTGTGTCTAAGTTTGACTCGAGGGATTAGGAATCCTTGACTTATTTGCTATATGAAATCCATATGAGCAGCGTATAGATGAGCTGATGAGTACATGCACCGCCAATTTATCTATTTTGCCTGTTTTCTTCCCGTTCTTCTTATATTATCTTTTCCTGCCTTAACTACTACCTGATTTACTTGTAATTCTGTGACTAATCTACTTGTTAGACATTGTATCTTTTGTTGGAAGTTTTAGTTCTTTCGTAGCTTCGTCGTCTTCTATTATTGTTTGAGCTGGTTATTGGTACTTTCAAGGCATATTATGGATTGGTCTCGCTGAGTAGTATTACTTGTGTAAAGTCTCATAGTCTATAATCTTTCTAAATACTTTGGTTTGAAGTTGAGCCTTGTGAAGAGTTATGTGATTTGAATTGTGTAATTTCTGTACTTGTTGAGTAAATGATATTGATATGGTGGGATCGGGTTACTCGCCGCAACAGGTGTAATAAGGGTGGATTGCGGTCAGATAAGGGTGAACTGTGATTGTGATTATTGTGATACGGTGGGATCGGGTTGCACACTACAACAGGTATAATAAGGGTGGATTGTGCAGAAATAAGGGTGACTGGTGATTGTGGTTATTGTGATATGGTGGTATCAAGTTGCACGCTGTAACAATCTTTATGCTTATATTTTTCCTTGACTGTGTTAGCTGAACGGTAGTCTTAAACTATACTTAAGGATTGGTAAGCAGGTTATATTGTAAATGCCTCGTCGTAGCCTCGTCACGACCTCGTCGAGGTTAGGCTCGGCACTTACTAGTACATGGGTCGATTGTACTGATACTGCACTCTGCACTTTCTGTGCAGATTTTGGAGTAGGTTTGTGATGATCGAGAGGTTGGCTGTAGGATTCACTTTCTTGGAGACCCAAGGTAGTCCTGTTGGCGTCCGCAGGCTCCGAAGTCCCCTTCTATACCCCAAACTTTTCCGTTTTCCTTATTCGTAAACAGTTTTATATTTTTTCAGACAAATACTTGTAGTAAAATCTTAGAATGTTCATGGATACTGACACCGGATTCTGGGTAGTAATAGTAATAGTATATAAACAAAGAGGCTATTTACTTACTTTCGTATTTATTTCTACTTGTTTTAGCTTGTTTGTTGTTAACAACTTAAATGTAAAGGATTTGGTTAGTAAAAACTCTAACGTTGGCTTGCCTAGCAAGTGTGATGTTAGGCGCTATCACGGTCCCGATGGTGGGGATTCCGGATCGTGACAAATTATTTGCGGACAACTACGGGCATGTTTGATAAGGAAAAAATAGGAATATTTATCTTGTATAACTATCTTCTACACTATATTTACGATCAATAAATACGCTTTAAAATAATTATAATACATAGTTACATTTTAGGTTTTATAGCAAATACCCTCTCTCTGGGGTTTTATAACTCTACCATGGATATGACTTCTCCAACTTCGTTGACTCTGATTCCGTCAGTAACCCTCTAGCCAACGACAATTCCCTAATTTTTACTTCCTCTAAACAGTCGATGCATGTCCCTGATCTATACGATTCTCCAATTTCTCTTCTGAAGTTAATGGGATGTTAGATGGACCAATTCTGCTGCCCTCGGCAAAGATGCAGTCAAAATGAAACAGTCGGCGATAAAATCACCGTTGAATTACTCGGCTAAATGTTTCAATTATTCTCTAGTAATTACTCTGACAAATCACTGCTAAGTGCTTCGGCATCGTATCAATTTATGTTCAAGCAAATTCTCTTGCTTTAAAAATTACCCGCAATGATATGGATTGTTTTCTCCATTTGAGATTTGAGATTTTCTTCTTTTCATAGATCTAAGTCATCTTTATAAATCTGGGTCGTCTTCTCCATTGATACAACTTTTCATCAAAACTATATTCATTGATACATTCATTATGTACGAACTAATACAGTTGATATAACTTATATACAGGGTATACAATATATTTTTCATTGCTTATTTGTATCCTTGTATACACCTCTGTTTTTTTATTTTTTGTCTTTATTGTATTCATTGCGCGAATGAATATAGTTGATACAGCTTGTATTAGTTACGCTAACAAATATATTTGACATATATTATATTCGTTAAATGAATGAATGCAGCGAATACAGATGCATGGTAAAGGAAAAATTTACTACGAATAGTAAATACTAAAACAATAATTGCGAATTATAATTAGCTATGAATTGTAGTACTTTCTGTAAGTTGCTTACAAAAATATTAACATGTTCAATTTTTTCATTTTTGGTTAGTCAAGATATTTTGAAAATTATTATTTTTAAAAGACTTTCCGGGTAGGAATAGGAAAAAAAGTTTTATAAATAACTCAAGATCCTATCCATTCAATAATTTCTTTGTAGACATTTCATCATCTCAATCCACTTTCACGACTACCCACATCTATTGTCTCACCCACTGTTAACTAGCAACATTCACGACCACCATCTTTAACTACAACCACCATCACCACTAGCAGCCACAATCAATCGCCATCACCGCTAGCAATAATCACCATCAACCACCAATACCCGCAACTACCACCAATTACCACCGATAATCACCACCATTAGTCACTGTCATATATCAGCAATCATAGTATTTGTGTCTACCACCATTAACTATGACCATCAAATATCACAACTATCACCTGCCATTATCAATTACTACCACTATTAACTACTATTGTTAGCTACCATCACCACTAACTCTTATGTGCTCACAATGACCACAACTATCACTATCAGTCACCATTAATGTCAGTCAACATCCATAACCACCACCATTAGCCATCACCATCACCAAACACTATTTATATTTATTTCTTCTAAAATTATGTTGATATAGTATTATTTTTTCTAATATTATGTTGATATTGTATTAAGATTGAGTAGTATTGTATTTAAATATTCTATTTTATTCATTTCAATAACGATAAATTTTATACATTCAAATGTTGAGAAACTAAATAATATTAATTATTTAATATTCACATCTTAGTACACTATCTTAAAATTCATATTCAAGAAAAAAATGGGGCATTTATTTATTACATATAAATATTTGCAATTGATTTGTAAGTAATTTGACAATGTAATATTTTTATGCAATTAGTATATATAAAATTAAAGCATAAATATACTCCCTCGGTTTCAACTTAGATGAGGTTGTTTTATTCTGTCATGACCCTAAACCCGGACCCAGTCGTGATGGTGTCTCTCTTTAAGACAAGGCCAGCTGACACTTTCTCATTCCAGTTTTAAGCAATTAAACAATAATAATTAAGTCCAAAACGTAATAAATAATCCAAAAGTAAGCAGTTGACAGAATAGTTTGCGGAAATAAAACCCAACACAACCCGATATGGGGTATCACTAGTCATGAGCATCTAACAATACGCTATAAGTCTGAAATGCCTACTAAATTATTACAGAACAACTGATAAAGAGATAGAAATGAGATAAAAGGGGGAGAAACACGGGTCTACGGTCGCCAAGCAGCCACCTCGTGGACTCCGAAGTCTACCGGGAGCTCTCAACTCGCACTGGCAGGATCAGCAACGCCTGAATCTGCACACGGTCTAGCTGGAAGTGCATAGAAATAGGCCTGACCGCCACCTGATCGACCTCCCCCTCTAGGGTGACCCCTAGCTGACTGACCTCTACCCCTAGATGGCTAGCCGGGTGGTGGTGAAGTAACTGGTGCTGAAGCTGATGACTGACCCCTCTACTGAGATGAACCCGTAAGACGACGAGGACACTGCCTCCACATATGGCCCATCTCTCTACACTCATAACAGCTCCCAAGTGCTGGAGAAGGGGACTGAAGGGAACCCCTGGCACCGGAATGACTAGCAGATGCACTTGGCATAGAAGAGCCATGAACTGATGGAGCACGGGATGAACTCTGAGCTGGAAGGGCACTAAGTGATGACTGGCCCTGATGAGAACTGTGAGAGACTCGACAATGCCCCATGATAACTTGGGTGAGCTGGCTGAGCATGCCTGAATGGACGGCCTCTACCGTGCTGAAACTGACCCCTCGAAGGAGCACCACTATAGCAACCAGATCCTCGAGGCCTCTTGGCCTCCCTCTCCTCTCGCTCCTAGCGACGAATAGACTCAATCTCACGAGAAATATCCACAACCTCCTCAAAAGTAGCACCAGTCACCCTCTCCCTTGTCATGAGAATACGAAGCTGATAAGTGAGGCCATCAACAAACCTCTTAATCCTCTCTCTATCTGTCGGAACCAACCAAATAGCATGACGAGCTAACTCGGAGAACCTCATCTCATACTGTGTCACACTCATCTCTCCCTGACGCAACCACTCAAACTCCCTACGCAGCTCCTCTCTGTGAGACTGCAGCGCATACTTCTCCAGAAAGATAATGGAGAACTGCTGTAGGTAAGGGGTGCTGCACCAACAGGCCTACGCCTCTCAAAAGCCTCCCACCAAGTGAAGGCAGCTCCAGAAAACTGATAAGTAGTGAAAGCGACCCCGATGGTCACCAGAATGCCCGCTATATGAAGAATCCTATGACACTTATCCAAGAAACCCCGGGCATCCTCGCCCTCTACACCACTGAAGGTTGGAGGCTGAAGTCTACCAAACCTCTCCAACCTACACTGCTCATCCTCTGGCATGGAAAGAACTACATAGCCCTAAGCAGCTACAACTGGCAGGGCCGGATATGCCCCCAGCGTCTGAAGTCCCTGCACGACCTGCTCAGGTGTGCGAGCGGTAGGGGTTTGAGTGCCTCCCCCAGCCTGAAAAGTAGTTGCAGCTGTAGTGACTGAAATTGCCTGAGCTAGGCCAATGCAAACTAATAGAATTTGAGCCAAAGCCTTCTGAAGACCCGGAATCACAATGGGCACAACTGGTACCTAAGTTGGTGCTGCTGGAGCGTCCATAACTGGGACCTGATCCTGAATTGGGGCGGCTGGTGGATCTGCAGGTGCTGCCCTAGTTGTTGTGCGGGCCACACCTCTGCCCCTATCGCGACCATGATCGCGTCCTTGACCTCTAGTGTCCAAAACTGGTGGTACTGGTGGCCGTCCATCCTGACCGGTAGCGCGTGTCCTCGCCATCTGTGAGAGAATAGAATGACAGAAGTTTAGTACTTGGATCAACAAATTCGCACGACAAGAATTTCAAGAATATGAAGTTTTTTTCGAAGGGTTATGCAGCCTCTCGAGGATAAATACAGATGTCTCTGTACCGATATGCGAGACTCTACTAAACCTGCTCATGACTCATGAGACCTATGTAACCTAGGCTCTGATACCAAATTGTCACAACCCTAAACCCGGACCTAGTCGTTATGGCGCTTCTCGTGAAGACAAGGCTAGCCGACACTTTCCCATTCCAGTTTTAAGCAATTAAACAATAAGAATTAAGTCCAAAATGTAATAAATATTCTAAAAGTAAGCAATTGACAAAATAGTTTGCGGAAACAAAATCCAACACAGCCCGATACCGGGTTGTCACTAGTCATGAGCATCTAACAATACGCTATAAGTCTGAAATGCCTACTAAACTATTACAGAACAACTGACAAAGAGATAGAATTGAGATAAAAGGGGGAGAAACATGGGTCTGCGGACACCAAGTAGCGATCTCGTGGACTCCGAAGTCTGCCGGGAGCTCTCAACTCGCACTGGCAGGATCAGCAATGCCTGAATCTGCACATGGGGTGTAGAGAGTAAAGTGAGTACTCCAACTCAGTGAGTAATAATCATAAATAAAGACTGAAAGCAAGAAATCACGTAAGGCACATTACATGCTATAATGAAGCAGTAAAAGCCATTAAAACAGTAAATCAATAAGAATATGTAAAAGTCATTTTAGTTCAACTTAAACTTCATGAAAAGCCTTTTCAACAATTAAGCAGGTAAATGACAGACAATTAAGAAAGATAAACACATAAAGGTTCGCCCCTCGGGCACAGTATCAACAAATCCGCCCCTCGGGAAATATCTCAGAACAATACCAGCCCCTCTGGCTATATCTCACATCACAATGGGTACCCACTGTAAGCACGTGATTTTTGCCCTATGAAAGATTACTCCCAAAAAATTCAAAATAAAATAATTTTTTCCTTGGTGTGCAATTTTGAGAATTTTTGTGACATTTTTGGATAATTATTTGTATTTGTCTGTGCATGTTTATTTGTTAAATTAATAAAAAATACAAAAATATGTCGCAGTTTGCATGTAGGATTTAATTATACAATTGTTAGTAATTAAGTTTGTTTTACAAAAATTGAAAATTACAAAAATAGGCATCTTTTGCTTTTTTAGCATTTAATGTCCAATTGTACAATTTTATGTTTAATTATTACTTAATTGTGCGTTAATTGTTATTGGATGTTAATTTGCGCTTTTATAAATTAATTTAGTTATATATAATAATTTAAGGATTTTTAGAATTTAGTTTAGAAAAATAAAAGAAGAAAAGAGAGTCAAAATATAAAGAAAATCAGAATTGGGCCTCTTCTTCAAATTCAGGCCACAAGCCCAAAAATACCCAACCTTCCCCATGACCCCGTCCATTTCAAACCGGGTCGACCCGGTCCGCCCCATAACCCCAATACCTAACCCCTCTTCATTTTTTCATTTTTTCCCAAACACAAAACAAAACAAACCCTAAAACCTAAGAAAACCCACCCGCCCCCTCTCTTTCTTCTTCCTCTCCAAAAGCTTCCCCAAGCCCCTCCAATGGCTACCCAGCCTCCATCGACTGCCCTTTCCCCCCTCACGTCGAACCTCCATAGCCACACCAAACGACCCCGCTGCCATTGCTTCGTCGTCTTCGTCGCCAAGCTCAAGCTCGAGCTCCCATGGCGATTTTCTTTCTCGACGACCAGCGTCGTCCCCAGCTGCTTCCTGCTGCCTCTACGTCGAACAGTAGCTCCAAAACAAAAGCCAATCAGTTTGCTTCATCTTCTTCGACTTCGTCGAGCTCGAACTCGAGCTCCCATGGCTGCCTCACCACCGTCTCGCGTCACTGCTTCTACGTTTCTTTCTCCATTGATGCGGTGCTGCTGGTTCACTTCATCGTCCTCGTAGCCTCATCAACCACAGCTTTCTTGCCCTCGTCTTCAACCACACGTAGCTGTCCCAAGCTCATTCGTGGCTGCGTGTGGTTACTCTTGCTAGTTCGTCGACCTTCTCCAAACCAGCTGCTTCTGCCTTCATCTTCGACGACCTCCAGGCGACGCAGCAACAGCAAATGGCGCTGCTGCTTCACTTCATCGTCTTCATGGCGCTGCTACTTCACTTTGGTCGGAGTTTGTCGAAACAGTTCATACACGGGTCGAGTTTGTCGGGTTATGTTGGCACGATAATTCTTTCCGGGCAGATTTGTTTTGTTCAAGTTTATCGTTGTTCCGCTTCGGTTAGTTGTTTAACCAATTCGTGTTTATCGTTTTTCTTATTTTTCTTCAGTTTGTTTCATGTTTGTTTTATTGTTCTTGTTTTTTTTAGGTAGAAATTGTTAGTTTAATGTTTGTTAGATTCAAATTGAAATTTAATTAATTATTTCTTCAATTTGTTTCATGTGTTTTATGTATTTTTTCAGAAATTGTTAACGTTGTTTAAATCGTTTGAATCTGTCATGTTTTGTTGTTTAAAATAAATTTTAATGCATGTTTATTCTTTGTTTGAAGTTCATCCAGTAATTTAATTTGAGTTTGTTTTGGTTTTTGATTTGTTGATTTAATTTGAATCATGTACTTGTGTCGTTAATATTGTTGTTTCCTTGCTCATCCATTTTTGGTCTATGTTAACCAGGATTGGTTCCCAATATGGTTAATTTATTTCCATTAATTTGATGTTGTTCATCTGTGTTCATATGATTTGTTGTTGAATTTGCTGAGAAATTGGTCATATTGGCTACATTTTGGTTGAGATTGATTAGGTGAATTGGTTATAACTGATGGGGTAGTTTGGTAAATTGCAGTACGTTCAGGGATAAAATGGTAATTACAATAAGGTCGGAGGGATAGTTTGGGAATTGAACATTTTGAATAATTCTTTATGTTAAGCATGAGGGACAAAATGTAATGGGGTGTGGGTGATATAATTGTTTAATATAATGAGGGACAAGACATAATGTAGTGGGGGAATATTGTAATTGTTTATGGTAGGCATGTGGAACAAGATATAATGAGATGATTTGATATATTTGTTTAATGTAGTGGGGGATGAGTGGGAAGATAGTGGGTTTGGTAGGAGAAAGTGATTGTTTTATTAATGGTTTAAAGGGTTTGGGATGGATATAAATAAGAAAACTTGATCAGATTTTTGGGAGGATAGAGAATAAAAAGGGAGACAGATAAGGAGAGAGAAAAAAGAGGGCTAAAGATTAAAGAGAGAAAAAAGAAAAATTCCGAAAAAATATTAAGACTTTCAAAAAGGAAAAATACAAAAATAAAAAGAGCTGGAAATTAAAAGAGAGAGTAGTATACACCTGATAAATATTCTGATATACAGAAAAAAGGTTAAACATTGATTAGTCTTTCAAATCGGAAAAGATTCCCTTGGCTTCTGTACGTTGTTTGTTATCGGTGTTTCCGGATTTTTATCTTGATTTTCAAATCTATCACTGGATTTTCTGTGGACTGGATTGCGGGTTAATATTGTTGTTGTTGTGTTACGTACTACGTTACTGACTTTCTTTTATTATATTGGCAATACCAGGTACACCACTGTAATTTTGGCATTTTGTAAGCTGAAATGAAGAATGGAATGTTAAATTTCTAATTTAGCTTTTTCTTTTTTTATTAATTGTATTTAGATTATTTTATGTATTATTATTCTGTAAATCGCCGTCGTTTTACATAACTAGACATATTGTAGCGATGTACTAAATAATGCTTTGCTTTAACCTGATTATTAGGTAGTATATATTTAAGCAGGTTTATTATTGATTAAACTGTCTAATAATTAGAATGAGTAGAAAATAACGTAAAAATGACTTTATGAAATCAATTTTGGCAATATTGATTAAGTTCTCTATTTATAAGGGTTTTAGTATCGCCAACATTAAGTTAATCGGAATCATGTAGCTAAATTTAGTTAAAACATGGGTTTAAATTAATTTTGCAAATCAAGTATTAGGACATGATTTGAATTAAAACAAGGTTAGTTAAGGTTAAATTAATTAATTTTTAGAAATACGGATTAGTAATCAAGATTGTTTCTAATTTCAAGTATTTGTAAATAATTAATTTCAATAGCTCAAGTCATCTAATAATATGATTTTAATCCGGCTATGGGATAATTAGTTTTTTTTTTTAAAAAAATATTTGACAATTCCATTGTATTTATAATTAGAATTTTAGTAATATTACTTTCCGTTAATATTTGTTTTAAACCAGTATTTAATATGTTATTTTTAAGTATGTAGAGATTGATTTTATATTTATAGATAAACTTATTAATAAAAAAAATGTAGTCATTTTAAGATATTCATAAAATAAGGGAGGATTTCGCTAAGAAATAAATAAATATAAACAATACAAAATTTGCAGGGTTCTCCAATCTTATTTATTTATTTTTTTTAAAAAATACTTAGATCCCGGGATGGGCGGTTTAGTAAATTTCACGGTCCTACCTAAAAGTATAACAACGCGTAGTCTTTAGGCGCGTATTTAATAAGGGTATTTTCTTAAATATGGGTGTGCATTTATGTAACCCAAATCCCAATCTTGGCGGAGTCAAAATGCGTCAACAAATCACGTGTACACTGGTTGTGACGTGATTCAAGATGCGTTTTCACGACGTTGCAATTCTTGTATAAAATAATAATAATAACAATAATGATAAAGGCGGGTCAAAGTTAAATTTGCATATAAGTTCTTAATTGTTAAAAAATCAGATAAATAAGCCAAATATAATAGTTGAGCGACCGTGCTAGAACCACGGAACTCGGGAATGCCTAATACCTTCTCCCGGGTTAACAGAATTCCTTATCCGGATTTCTGGTTCGCAGACTGTAATACAGAGTCATTCTTTTCCTCGATTCGGGATTAATATTGGTGACTTGGGACACCCTAAATCTCCCAAGTGGCGTCTCTGAAATAAATAAACAAATCCCGTTTCGATTGTCCTTTAATTGGAAAAAACTCTTTGTACCCTAGCGGTGCTGGAAAAAGGAGGTGTGACAGCTCTTGCGACTCTGCTGGGGAATTTTGCCAGAACCACTCGTTCAGGTTTAGAAATTCAAGCTTAGATAAATTGTTTTATTTGGTTTTATCTGATTTTGTTATATGTTTTGGCTCAATGTGCTAGTTGATTGCCTTTACCGCTTTGATATTATGTGAACTGTATATAAGCTGTGCCGAAACCCTTCTCTTCTTACCTCCGGGGAGAAGCTCGCTGGTCGAGACTCCCTATTCTGTTAGTGTCAATACCTAAAATAAGAAAGAGGCCGGATAAGTTACAAAGTCTGATGACCCCGCGGGTCCCCGGTACGTAGCCCCCTCCTCGACTCGAGTTATCCGCTCGGGTACACAGTCTAGAACAAATGCCTAGGTTATAAACTTAGAATAACTCAGCTTCATGCCGGATCCCTAGTAGGAACGTTTGTTTACATCATGTGCATCTGACTTTGGAGGCTCAACACAGGGGTTGGGTCATGTTTAATATTAGGTCTAGTTGACCCACACAGCCTTAAAAATCTTCGTCCCCGAGGCGTTAAAAGGCCGTATTTGCAATATCGAGTTTTCCATTTTGAAAAACAATAAAAGAGTCATAAATAAGTCGGGATGATGCCCACGGTCAGAGCGAAAGCATATTAAAATGGTTACTTGCCTAAGAACATTACATTCCCCGAGGTGCAATTACAATATCTGTTAAGACTCTAACACTGACAAGTTTGTTTTTCCAATCCAATATCAGTTAGTTTGTTAAAGCGTACTGGCACCGTACCATTATCAAACAAGATCAAAAGGGCTCATACCAGAAAGCATGACTGGTTCAGACAACAGTGTTGAGTCGGAAAAGACGGCAAATCAGATGTTGAAGGAAGCCATGGGAAAAATGGAAAAGATGAGGCTGGAAATGAATGAAATGCAGATAGTCTTAGCTAGAGCCCAAAAGGGGCAGGAACTACCTGTTACTCCTACTTTCCAACCAGGACACACGTCAGAATACCCCTCTCCCGGTCCTTCAACGAGTTTCCCAAGCCATCACTACTATCAGGGAAGAAAGGCTTATGATCCCCAAGCTCCACCACCCAGTCAAAACCCTCCTCCACCAAATGTTCCCGTCTTTGTGGCACCTCCCCCAGCCCCATTGCACAGATCATCCAGTGAGCCGCTGTTTCAGGCTCACGATACACAATATTACCCCCTGAACTCACATTCAAAGCACCCGAGCCACATCCTTATAATCCCCACTTTGAGGTCCCGGCGGAGATTGAAAAGCCGGCTAAGAGCCCAGAGCAGGATGAGGTGATGCGGAAATTTAAAAGCCTGGAGCAGTCCTTCAGGAACATGCACGGGTTAGGCAACCAGGTCAGCGTGGCTTACAAGGATCTATGCCCTTTCCCTGACGTCTAATTACCAACAGGGTTCAAGATGCCCAAATTTGATTTATACGAAGGACATGGCGATCCTATGGAACATCTACGGGGCTTTTGTAGCAAAATGAGGGGAGCGGGGCAAAGATGAGCTACTGATAGCTTACTTTGGCCAGAGTTTGAGCGGGTCGGCATTAGAGTGGTATACAAGACAAGATCCGAGCAGGTGGTACACCTAGGATGATCTGGCACAGGCTTTCGCAGGACACTTACAATACAACCTTGAGATAGTCCCAGACCGTCTCACATTGCTAAAGCTTGAGAAGAAACCTGGGGAAAGCTTCCGGGAATTTAGGTTCCGGTGGAGAGAACAGTCAGCCAGAGTTGATCCTCCGATGAGAGAAGGGGATATGGTAGACTACTTTCTGCAAACTCTAGAGCCAACTTACTTTGGTCACTTGGTGAAGTTAGTTGGCAAATCCTTCAACGAGGTGGTGAAAATGGGCGGTATGATCGAAGAGGGACTTAAGTACAACAAAATCCTGAGCTATTCGGCAATTAAGGCAACAACTCAGGCCATTCAGAGCGGCACGGGAGGTGTGCTCGGGAAGAAGAAGGGGGATGAAGTCGCAACAGTCGAAGCCAGTACTTGGTCCAGATCTAGAGGTCCTTAACCCTACTACCAGTCCAGACCCCTACAACCTTACTACCCACCAGGGCCAAAATTTTCTGTCCATCATGCCCAAACATATCCCCGAGCTCCACATAATCCACCTCAGTATTATCCTCCGAACAATGTCTGGTCACATGTCCAACCAACAGGTCACCCCCTATGGCGAGCGCCAGCACCACATAATGCATTCTTGCCTTCAGAACGTTTTCGAGCACCCAATGACCTTAGAAAACAGGGGCAGGGAGGAGAACAAAGGCAAAGAAATAATTTCACGCCGATTGGGGAGTCCTACGCAAGTTTGTTTAAAAAGTTAAAGATTTCTGGCCTGATTGAGCCACTCCTTGGCTATACTCCAGATCCATATGCAAAAGGATTTGATCCTGCTGTACGATGCATGTACCACTCTAATGTCCAAGGATATAGCATTGAAGACTGTCGTTCTTTGAAAAAGGAAATAGAAAGAATGATTCAGGAAGGGGCAATTGTGATCAATGACAGTGACAGGGAGCACGCGAATCCTCTTGAGAACGGGCAATTGTAATCAATGACAGTGACAGGGAGCACGCGAATCCTCTTGAGAACTTGTTGACTGATGTTGATGATGCTGAAGTTGGTGATGGTCTTGGAAATGTTGATATAGAGCTCAATGGCTAAAATGCTATGCTTGGTAGTTGGAAAGACACTTCATTTTTGGGTCAGCCGGAGAGGATCTATGATGGCTTATTTTGTTGTCATTTCTATTGTCTGGATTATTCTTAGGGTTGTAATCCGAATATTGTCTTGTGTCAAACCCTCTTATTCTTCCATTTTGCCACATTGGTGTGTTTAAGTTTTGTCCAGGTTATTTTAGAATTTTATTCTGGTTTGTTTTTGTTTGTTTTGTTATTCAAACTATTTCACCGGTAGTCTAATGCAAAATCCGGTCTTTTATTATTTCCAGTCATCTTTTTGTTTAGCCCTTTTATCATTTTTGTTCAGCGTCGATTCTCGTGACATGACATGCGCACACAGTTTGGGCCTAATCTTAAAAGTTAATCATAACCCCCGGAAAGGTGATCAGAACGTTTAAAGGAAATAAGAACGGTTTGAAATTATTCGGAGCTCGAGTCATATAGAACTAGGGCAACTAAAACACAAAGAAAACCGTTAAAAGCAAGATTCGCCTTTCAGGATAATGAGAGTGAGAGTATCGTCCAACAGGGCTTTAGAAATGACAAATGAAAAGCAAATGTTGAATATAATTGTCAAGTCCAGCACCATCAGAAGAGACTATAAATCTATGTTCAATTGTGTTGTTTGCACTTGGCATGTTTTGAAGACTGGAATGACGAAGGCATTTTATTCTGCTATCTAAACACTTTCTCCTTCGTTAACCCTTTGAGCCTTATTTGTTTTCTTTCATACCCCTCTTTCGGAATCAGTAGCAAAGAGTAGAAACACAAACATAAAAAGATAAGATAAGGAAATCAAACATAAAAAGAAAAAGAAAAAAAATTAATCAACAAAACGACAAAAGAAAAAAAAAAGAAGAAAAGAAAAATGATAACAAAAAAACAAAAGAAAGTCAGAAGAAAACAGAGGAACTGGGAACTACGTTTGACCTGATTCCTCAAAGAGGATACGTAGGCGCTTCACAACTCGGTCATAAGGTCATAGGGTGCATAATATGCATAGTGTAAAATAAAAAATCCCCAAGCAAGGAACTGGGGCAAGAGTTGCACTTGTCGTAAGCAAATATGGTTCCGAAGGTTGTAATTTTGAACCCCAAGTTTATTTTGTTTTTGAGCCTTTAATACCCTTTCTTTCTAGCCTATCCAAAACCCACATTACGGTCCAAAGAAAGACCTTCTGATCAGTCTGCAAAAGATGCCAAGTCAGACAAATGAGAGTCTTACCGGTGAACATAACGCTCTGTTCCACAGCAGAAAGGACTCTAATCCCCAGCAGAAAGAGTCATATCGGCAACACTCCAAATCCTCAACTGGAAAGTGATACAAATAAGAGAGTCTTATTGGTGAAAATCTTCACGGACACCATTAAGGCGATGAAAGCCGAGAGAAAAACCAAAATGAGAGAGGCTTGATAGTGAAAACCCTTCGGAAACTACAAGTCGAATAAGATTGAGAATCAGATGGGGAATCGCGAAATGAAGATCTTGAAAGACGATTCACGGCGGAGGATAGGCCACATGTGCATGTCATGACCATTAGAGTCGGTATCTACGTTTGATAGTTTTTTATTTATAGTTTCTTTTGTTAAGGAGTCATCTTTTTCCTTTGTCTTTTATTCTATTCCCTTTTTGTTTATCTTTCTCCTTTCATAAAAAAATTCCCCAGTAGAGTTGTTTGGTTAGAACAAGTGAGAAATGACTTCAAAATTTGCCATCAGCTTTCCAATTATGCAAGACCAGATCCGATTAGAACATCCAAATGGTCTAAGTCAGGAAGGAACAAGCGCGAGGCCAGTGTCAAAAAAGATATTCCCCGCAAAAGGAGATGGACAAAAGGATGGGCGAGTGCCGAGAAGGATATCCCCGCCGAAATCAAAGGTTATTAAAACTCAAGGCCAAGGCCCGTAGACAAAGCAAGGAGGGCAATGAGCATGATTTGGGAAATTCATACGAGACTAAAATGTCGGGGAAATGCCAGTTTCCGAGATATGCCACAAAAGAAGAGGGATATCCCCAGCAGAAAGGGATTATCCCCAGCAAATAATATCATCCCCAACAAGTTTTGGAACGCAGAGCAAGGAAGGAGAAAAGGGAAAACCATCCCAGTAGGAGTATCACAACCAACCACCGCGTTTTAAACTAACAAATTTTGTTTGATTTGAGACAGGTAAAAGAAATGGCATTGATGACGGGAATGCATGCCACAAGGGACATTATCAAACTGGGGCAGAAAATTTTCCTTTCATTTAGAAAATTTTCTGAAAGTCTGATACCCATATGGAGAAGAATAAAGATAGCACCAGTCTCAAGGGAAGTGGTCTTTGAACCGGTGTTACCCCCAGCATAATAAGTTTTAATGAAGGAAGTTGTTCCCCAGCGGACAGAACAAAAGGATGAAACTTGTGCTCGGAAAAAGCAAAAGGCCAATGTCATTCCCAGCAGCCTTCCGAAGAGCGAAGCACTAATTTTGAAGGAATCAAAATCCCCGTCAGTATTATCTTCGACAGCATTATCCCCAGCTGATAACATTTTATCCCCCAACAGGTGAGTAAATAATTCCCCAGCAGTGTTATCCCCAGCAGTTTCGAGGGAAGACAACACAGGTAAGTAAATAATTCAGGAAGAAGGAAATGGTTCACGCATAGGAGACGCACTTCCTAAGTTAAGATTTCATTAATAGGAGACGCACTTCCAAGTTTAAAATCATTAAAGTTTTACCCATAGGACACGCACTTCCTAAGTTTAGTTACCCCTAGGAGACGCACTTCCTAAGTTAAATTTCATGCATAAGAGACGCACTTCCTAAATTATTTTCATCCATAGGAGACGCACTTTCTAGTTCAAAATTATTAAAGTTCCACCCATAGGAGACTCACTTCCTAAGTTTATTTCACCCCTAGGATACGCACTTCCTAAGTTTAGTTACTCATAGGAGACGCACTTCCTAGTTTAAAATCATTAAAGTTTTACCCTTAGGAGACACACCTCCTAAGTTTAGTTACCCATAGGAGACGCACTTCCTAGTTTAAAATCATTAAAGTTTTACCCCTAGGAGACGCACTTCCTAAGTTTATTTTACCCATAGGAGACACACTTCCTAAGTCTGTTTTACCCCTAGCAGACGCACTTCCTAAGTTTAGTTTTACCAATAGGAGACGCACTTCCTAAGTTTAGTTTTACCAATAGGAGACGCACTTCCAAAATTTAGTTTTACCCCTAGGAGACGCACTTCCTAAGTTTAGTTTTGCCCATAGGAGACGCACTTCCTAAGTTGACGCACTTCCTAAATTAAGATTTCATTCATAGGAGACGCACTTCCTAAGTTCATTCTTACCCCATAGGAGACGCACTTCCTAAGTTTTTTTTTACCCCTAGGAGACGCACTTCCTAAGTTTAATTTCATGCTAGAAGATGCACTTCCTAGGTTTATTTCATGCATAGGAGACGCACTTCCTAAGTTATTTTCATTCATAGGAGATGCACTTCCTAGTTCAAAATCATCAAAGTTTCACCCATAGGAGACGCACTTCCTAAGTTTATTTTACCCCCAGGAGACGCACTTTCTAAATTATTTTTATTCATAGGAGACGCACTTCCTAGTTCAAAATCATTAAAGTTTCACCCATAGGAGACGCACTTCCTAAGTTTAATTTTTTCCCTAGGAGACGCACTTCCTAAGTTTAATTTCATGCATAGGAGACGCACTTCCTAAATTAAGTTTCACCCCTAAGAGACGCACTTCCTAGTCTGGTTCATTTAAGTTTATTTATAGGAGACACACTTCCTAGTCTGGTTCATTTAAGTTTATTTATAGGAGACGCACTTCTTAGTCTGGTTCATTTAAGTTCATTTTTAGGAGACACACTTCCTAGTTTGAATCATTGAAGTTTCACCCCTAGAAAATGCATTTCGTAGTCTGGGTCGTTCAGGTTATATTTTGCTTTAGGAGACGCACTTCCTAAAAATGAGAGTTTACCACTAGAAGACACACTTCCTGATTTTGGTTCACACAAGTTTTACTCGTAGGAGACGCACTTCCTAGTTGGGTTCATCCGCCCTCAAATAGGATATGTTGGGTTCATCCGCCCTCAAATAGGATATGTTGGGTTCATCCGCCCTCAAAATAGAATATTTTAGGTTCATCCGCCCTCAAATAGGATTTTAGTTTCAAAGTTGTTGAAGTCAGGTGCCCGCCTGAAGAAAAGAAAGGTGTTTTATTTTTAAAAGTTGTTGAAATCACGCCAGCCTAAAGAAAGGAATGGCATTTTATCTTCAAAATTGTTGTTGAAGTCAGGAGCCCGCCTGAAGAAAGGAAAGTCGTTTTATTTTTCAAAGTTGTTGATAAAGTCAGGAGCCCGCCTGAAGAAAGGAATGGCGAATTTATTTTCAAAGTTGTTGGTTGAAGTTGGGAGCCCACCCATATAATAGAGGAATACATTGCAAGTCAATAAAGTAGAAGGTTACAACAGGAATCCCCAGCGGGAAACAATAAAAATCCCCAGCACCAGAAAGCGGAAAGTTGCAACCAGAGATCCCAGCGCAAAATCAAGCGCATGAGTCAAAAGGGACTTGAAAGAAGCGACCTGTGAACATTGAATTATGCCCAGCATAACAAAGCGTAATGAAGAAAGCCACATCTCCAGTGGACCGAACCAGACAGTGAGAATTGGTATTTAGAGTAGCAAAAGGTCGGTGTCATCCCCGTCAATTCTCGGAAGAAAGAAGCACCGGAATCAACGCGAGCCGATAAGAAAGCAAGGCATCAAGAACAAATGGAAGATAGATGGGATATTGTAATCCATAGTCTAGCCTAACTTCTTGATTTTCCTTTTAAGCATGGTGTAATAAGGAGGTCAGCAAACAAGTAAAAGTAGCATACAACAGCAGTAACATTACAGTCCCATGGTAGTCCCAGCTACCAAAACTTCCCGAACTACATTGACTTGATTCCTGTTTAGTCCAGGATATGTAGGAAACCTCTTAAGCAAAGATTCGGTCAAATCTTTTTCAAAAAATGCTTCATACGGAGTACTCGGATGGGCAAAAATTGCTCACTTTATCTTTGCACGAAAACCCTTCGTGTCTTCGGGCAAAAAGGGACAGCTGTAAGCACGTGATTTTTGCCCTATGAAAGAATTACTCCCAAAAAATTCAAAATAAAATGATTTTTCCTTGGTGTGCAATTTTGAGAATTTTTGTGACATTTTTTGGATAATTATTTGTATTTGTCTGTGCATGTTTATTTGTTAAATTAATAAAAAATACAAAAATATGTCGCATTTTGCATGTAGGATTTAATTCTACAATTGTTAGTAATTAAGTTTGTTTTACAAAAATTAAAAATTACAAAAATAGGCATCTTTTGCATTTTTAGCATTTAATGTCCAATTGTACAATTTTATGCTTAATTATTACTTAATTGTGCGTTAATTGTTATTGGGTGTTAATTTGCGCTTTTATAAATTAATTTAGTTATATATAATAATTTAAGGATTTTTATAATTTAGTTTAGAAAAATAAAAGAAGAAAAGAGAGTCAAAATATAAAGAAAATCAGAATTGGGCCTCTTCTTCAAATTCAGGCCACAAGCCCAAAAAATACTCAACCTTCCCCATGACCCGGTCCATTTTAAACCGGGTCGACCCGGTCCGCCCCATAACCCCAATACCTAACCCCTCTTCATTTTTTCATTTTTTCATTCTTTCCCAAACACAAAACAAAACAAACCCTAAAACCTAAGAAAACCCACCCGCCCCCTCTCTTTCTCTCCATTTTTTTTCTCCAAGCTCCACCAAGCCCCCTCCAATGGCTACCCAGCCTCCATCGACTGCCTTTTCCCCCCTCACGTCGAACCTCCATAGCCACACCAAACGACCCCGCTGCCATTGCTTCGTCGTCTTCGTCGCCAAGCTCAAGCTCGAGCTCCCATGGCGATTTTCTTTCTCGACGACCAGTGTCGTCCCCAGCTGCTTCCTACTGCCTCTGCGTCGAACAGTAGCTCCAAAACAAAAGCCAACCAGTTTGCTTCATCTTCTTCGACTTCGTCGAGCTCAAACTCGAGCTCCCATGGCTGCCTCACCACCGTCCCCCGTCACTGCTGCTGCGTTTCTTTCTCCATTGATGCGGTGCTGCTGCTTCACTTCATCGTCCTCGTAGCCTCATCGACCACAGCTTTCTCGCCCTTGTCTTCAACCACGCGTAGCTGTCCCAAGCTCATCCGTGGCTGCGTGTGGTTACTCTTGCTAGTTCGTCGACCTTCTCCAAACCAGCTGCTTCTGCCTTCATCTTCGACGACCTCCAGGCGACGCAGCAACAGCAAATGGCGTTGCTGCTTCACTTCATCGTCTTCATGGCGCTGCTACTTCACTTTGGTCGGAGTTTGTCGAAACAGTTCATACATGGGTCGAGTTTGTCGGGTTATGTTGGCACGATAATTCTTTCCGGGCAGATTTGTTTTGTTCAAGTTTATCGTTGTTCTGCTCCGGTTAGTTGTTTAACCAATTCGTGTTTATCGTTTTTCTTATTTTTCTTCAGTTTGTTTCATGTTTGTTTTATTGTTCTTGTTTTTTTTTAGGTAGAAATTGTTAGTTTAATGTTTGTTAGATTCAAATTGAAATTTAATTAATTATTTCTTCAATTTATTTCATGTGTTTTATGTATTTTTTTAGAAATTGTTAACGTTGTTTAAATCGTTTGAATCCGTCATGTTTTGTTGTTTAAAATAGATTTTAATGCATGTTTATTCTTTGTTTGAAGTTCATCCAGTAATTTAATTTGAGTTTGTTTTGGTTTTTGATTTGTTGATTTAATTTGAATCATGTATTTGTGTTGTTAATATTGTTGTTTCCTTGCTCATCCATTTTTGGTCTATGTTAACCAGGATTGGTTCCCAATATGGTTAATTTATTTCCATTAATTTGATGTTGTTCATCTGTGTTCATATGATTTGTTGTTGAATTTGCTGAGAAATTGGTCATATTGGCTATATTTTGGTTGAGATTGATTAGGTGAATTAGTTATAGCTGATGGGGTAGTTTGGTAAATTGCAGTACGTTCATGGGTAAAATGGTAATTGCAATAAGGTCGGAGGGGTAGTTTGGGAATTGAACATTTTGAATAATTATTATGTTAAGCATGGAGGACAAAATGTAATGGGGTGTGGGTGATATAATTGTTTAATATAATGGGGGACAAAACATAATGTAGTGGGGGGGAATATTGTAATTGTTTATGGTAGTCATGGGGAACAAGATGTAATGAGATGGTTTGATATATTTATTTAATGTAGTGGGGGATGAGTGGGAAGATAGTGGGTTTGGTAGGAGAAAGTGGTTGTTTTATTAATGGTTTAAAGGGTTTGGGATGGATATAAATAAGAAAATTTGATCAGATTTTTGGGAGGACAGAGAATAAAAAGGGAGACAGATAGGGAGAGAGAAAAAAGAGGGCTGAAGATTAAAGAGAGAAAAAAGAAAAATTCCGAAAAAATATTAAGACTTTCAAAAAAAAATACAAAAATAAAAAGAGCTGGAAATTAAAAGAGAGAGTAGTATACACCTGATAAATATTCTGATATACAGGTTCAGAAAAAAGGTTAAACATTGATTAGTCTTTCAAAACGGAAAAGATTCCCTTGGCTTCTGTCCGTTGTTTGTTATCGGTGTTTCCGGATTTTTATCTTGATTTTCAAATATATCACTGGATTTTATGTGGACTGGATTGCGGGTTAATATTGTTGTTGTTGTGTTACGTACTACGTTGCTGACTTTCTTTTCTTATATTGGCAATACCAGGTACACCACTGTAATTTTGGCATTTTGTAAGCTGAAATGAAGAATGGAATGTTAAATTTCTAATTTAGCTTTTTCTTTTTTTTAGTAATTGTATTTAGATTATTTTATGTATTATTATTCTGTAAATCGCCGTCGTTTTACATAACTAGACATATTGTAGCGATGTACTAAATAATGCTTTGCTTTAACCTGATTATTAGGTAGTATATATTTAAGCAGGTTTATTATTGATTAAACTGTCTAATAATTAGAATGAGAAGAAAATAACATAAAAATGACTTTATGAAATCAGTTTTGGCAAAATTGATTAAGTTTACTATTTATAAGGGTTTTAGTATCACCAACATTAAGTTAATCGAAATCATGTAGCTAAATTTAGTTAAAACATGGGTTTAAATTAATTTTACAAATCAAGTATTAGGACATGATTTGAATTAAAACAAGGTTAGTTAAGGTTAAATTAATTAATTTTTAGAAATACGGATTAGTAATCAAGATTGTTTCTAATTTCCAGTATTTGTAAATAATTAATTTCAATAGCTCAAGTCATCTAATAATATGATTTTAATCCAGCTATGGGATAATTAGTTTTTTTTTAAAAAAAAATTATTTGACAATTCCATTGTATTTATAATTAGAATTTTAGTAATATTACTTTCCGTTAATATTTGTTTTAATCCAGTATTTAATATGTTATTTTTAAGTATGTAGAGACTGATTTTATATTTATAGATAAACTTATTAATAAAAAAAATGTAGTCATTTTAAGATATTCATAAAATAAGGGAGGATTTCGCTAAGAAATAAATAAATAAATATAAACAATACAAAATTTGCAGGGTTCTCCAATCTTATTTATTTATATTTTAAAAAAATACTTAGATCCCGGGATGGGCGGTTTAGTAAATTTTACGGTCCTACCTAAAAGTATAACAACGCGTAGTCTTTAGGCGCGTATTTAATAAGGGTATTTTCTTAAATATGGGTGTGCATTTATGTAACCCAAATCCCAATCTTGGCGGAGTCAAAATGCGTCAACAAATCACGTGTACACTGGTTGTGACGTGATTCAAGATGCGTTTTCACGACGTTGCAATTCTTGTATAAAATAATAATAATAATAACAATAATGATAAAGGCGGGTCAAAGTTAAATTGCATATAAGTTCTTAATTGTTAAAAAATCAGATAAATAAGCCAAATATAATAGTTGAGCGACCGTGTTAGAACCACGGAACTCGGGAATGCCTAATACCTTCTCCCGGGTTAACAGAATTCTTTATCAGGATTTCTGGTTCGCAGACTGTAATACAGAGTCATTCTTTTCCTCGATTCGGGATTAAAATTGGTGACTTGGGACACCCTAAATCTCCCAAGTGGTGACTCTGAAATAAATAAACAAATCATGTTTCGATTGTCCTTTAATTGGAAAAAACTCCTTGTACCCTAGTGTTGCCGGAAAAAGGAGGTGTGACACCCACACTCACTGGGGGTGTGCAGACTCCTGGAGGGGCCCCTTATGGCCCAAGCGCAATATCAAGTCATCTCGTGGCATCATCACTAGGCTCTCGGCCTCATATCAACAAGCTATCTCATGTCGTATAATTCTCAGGCCCTCGGCCTCATAATCATAATCAATGTTTCCTCACAACATAGGCCCTGACCTTACTCAGTCAGAATCTTACAGCCACTCGGGTAATAGTAAATCATAGTGCTCAACCCAAAATATCATTTAAAATATCATTTAAGTGTTGAAGCGGAGTAAACATGGCTGAGTTATGAAAAACAGAAGAATATAGCATGACTGAGTTCAAGTATAAAGTCAAAACATTGAGGAAATATCAATAAAAATCCCCTAAGGGTTCAAATAGTTGGCACGAGGCCCAAATATGGCATTCCGCCCAAAATATGATGGTAGCAATTAGATTTCAGTCAAATACGCGGTAAAATAGTCATTCGGGATGGACTAAGTCACAATCCCCAATAGTTCACGACCCCACTCTTGTCATCACGCGTGTGCATCACCTCAATATAGCACAACGATGTGCAATCCGGGATTTCATACCCTCAGGACATCATTTACAATCATTACTCACCTCGATCTGGTCCAAACTCTAGCCCGCGATGCCTTTGCCCTCACGAGTCGACCACCGGATGCTCCAAATCTAGCCACAATCAGTACATAACCATTAAAATATGCTAAGGGAACAAAGCCCACTCAAAAATATCCAATTTACATCAAAAATACTGAAATTGCTCAAACCCGGGCCCCGGGCCCACATCTCGGATTCCAATAAAATTCACATCAATAGAATCCTCATCCTCACACGAGTTTATACATACAAAGAATATCAAAATCAGACTTCAATTGCCCCCTCAAATCCCCAATTTACATTCTCCAAATTCAAGGCCTAATTCCCCAATTTTAGGCTTTAATTTCAACTTTTTTCATGATTAAACAAGGAAGAATCAACATAGGATCGAGTATAGAGTTCAAAAATCTTACCTCCAGGTGTTATCTCTTGAATCCCTCTTCAAATCCTCTCAAAATGATCCAAAATCTCCCAAAAATGGTGAAAGATAGCCCCAAAATCGCTGACAATGGCTATTTAAACATTCTGCCCAGACATCAAAAACCTTCTTCGTGAACGCGGTCAAAGCCTCGCATTCGCAAAGCACAAAATCAAGTTGACCAATTCTTCCTTTATCGCGATCGCGACAATCACTACGCGAATGCAAAATCTTGACTTTCTAACTCACTGTGAACGCGACACCACCTCCGCGAACGCAAAGAACAAACACCCCGGACCCAGCTGCTCACCTTCCTTCTATGCGAACGTGGCATGAACCTCGCGAATGCGATGCACAAGACTCCAGCCCTTCGCAAACGCGAAGGCTAATTCCTCAGCCTCACCAGATAACCATTAGCGAATGCGAAGGTCAATTTTTCCTGAAATCCTTCAGCAGTTTTCTGCAATTTTTCAAAATATGAAATGGCCCGATTGACCACCCGAAACTTACCTGAGGCCCTCGGGACCTCAACAAAACATGCCAATATATCCCATAACATCATTCAAACTTGTTCCAACCTTCAGAACGCTCAAAACAACATTAAAACACCAAATTTGCATCGAATTCAAGCCTAAGAATTCCAAAATCTTCCGAATTACGCTTTTGATCAAAACCCAACCAATCCACATCTAAATGACCTAAAATTTTGTACACACATCACAAATGTCACAACGGAGCTACTGAAATGTCCGGAATTCTATTCCGACCCCTATATCAAAATCTCAACTATCGACCGGAAATCGCCAAAAATCCAATTTCGCCAATTCAAGCCTAAATCTACTCCGGACCTCCAAAACTCATTCCGGTCACGTTTCTAAGTCCCACATCACCTCCCGAAGATATCTGAACCATCGAAACTCACATCCTAGCCCTCTAACACAGAAGTCAACATCTGATTGACTTTTCCAATTTAAGCTTTCTCAAAAGAGACTAAGTGTCTCAAACCTTACCAAATCCTTTCCGAACCCGAGCCAACCAACTCGATCACATATAGAACTGATAGACAAAGCAATAAGAAGCATAAATGGGGGTAACAGAGTAGTAACTCATGAGACAACTGGCCGAATTGTCACAATTCGGCATAGAGTTTAAGAAAAAAAAAGATCGACTTTTGAAACTTGTGGTCTTAAAAGCTTAAATGGTAAAGCTTTGTGGGGCCATGACATTTATGTGTTATAAAAGCTTCTCATTCAGGGTAAAATAGGTAAAATAAAGAGTTTAAAGTTGAATTATTTTCAATTGTAAAAATGTGTCATTCTTTTTTGAACGGGCTAATAAGAAAAGTGTTGTTGGGTTTTAAGTTTGTTAGAGCTTAAAAATAGAGTGAATGGGAAATGGAGGAAAAATAAAATTTTTGAATTTTCCTCTTTGACAAAGGGACATTGTCACATATTGGAGGAGAAAAAGAGTTTTGATGGTATATATACAATTGCACTTCTTCAACCTCTTAAAGAGTTGAGAAGGCATCAAGCCTCATGTCGTCGTCGTCGCTCGCTTGGCTCTACTCGACTTCGGCTTCGGCTTCGGTCAAATGATTGATTGACTAATTTTTTGGACCAAATTTATTTTAATATTAACGCAATATTATTTAGTCCAAATTAGACCGTTTCTGTAACGATAATTTAATTTTACCTCCATTTTAATTTTCCCGTTATAATTTGAATTCAGCGGTTTGTGTAAATGGTTGTTTAACAAAAATAGCTATTTTGAATTGCAACTCTTAGATATTACCCAATGTTTTGGCTATAAATACATGACCTCTCCCTCTGATTTTCCTTACGAATTTATTTTATTTCTCTTTCTTCCTTCTACATTGTTTTTCAAAATAAAGTGTAACGACCAGGCTGGTCGTTTTAAGAATTTATGCCTCGATCCCTTAATAACTGCTTTTCCCGTATTTGTTTCCGCTATTTTAAGTTGCTGGGAAGATTCATTTTGAGTTTTGGAGTGTTTTGGGACACTTAGTCCCTAAATGAGAGCTTAAGCTTTAGAATTTGGACCGTAGTCGGAGCAGTGTGAAGATGGTCTCGTAATGGAATTCCGTTGATTTCATTAGCTCCGTTGGGTGATTTCAGGCTTAGTGCATGTTCGGATTATGTTTTGGAGGTCAGTAGCTTATTTAAGCTTGAAATGCTGAAAGTTGAATTTTTGAAGTTTCCGGATCGATAGTTAGATTTTGATATCGAGGTCGAAATCCGACTCTAAAAGTTGGAATAACTCTGTATTGTTGAATGTGACTTGTGTGCAAAATTTGGAGTCAATCGAACATGGGTTGGTGGTTTCGGCATCGATTGTAGAATTCTTGAGATTTCAGGTTCATTAGGCTTGGATTGGAGGATGAATCGTGGTTTTAGCGTTGTTTGATGTGATCTGAGGGTTGGAATAAGTTTGTATGATATTTTTGGACTGGTTGGTATGTTTGGTTGAGGTCCCAAGGGCCTTGGATGAGTTTCAGATGCTTAACGGAAAAGAATTTGGACTTAGGGAATTTTGTTGAAGTTGCTGAACCTGTTGGTTTCGCACCTGCAGAGCTTGGACCGCAGGTGCAGTGCCGCAGAAGCGGTTTGGGAACCATAGGTATGGTCTAAGGCGATAGTGGAGCTGATCGCAGATGTGGCCCAAGGATCGCAGAAGCAGACCCCATCTACGAGTAAATGGGCGCAGGTGCGGGACTTGGCCTTTTAATGAAAATCTGCAGGTACGGAGTAGGAGACGTAGAAGAGGGACCGTAGGTGAGGTAGGAACCTTGCATATGCGAAAATCCCTGGGCAAAAAAAGAGAAAAATTGAGGGTTTGAGTTCATAACTTGGAAAATCGATTTGGAGCTCGCTAGACGGCAATTTCTGGAGAGATTTTAAAGGAGGAAGATTGGGTAATGAATCCTAATTCTAATTTGGTTATAGTACCTTAATCTATTGTTAGTTTTATCATTTAATTTCGGGATTTGGATGGAAAATTGAGGAAACGTTGAGAAAGGTTCTTAGGCCTAATTTTGGGATTTTAATCGAGGTTTTGGTATCGGATTTGAGTGATTTTGGTATGGTTAGACTCGTGAGTGAATGGGTGTTCATAATTTATGATTTTTGCCCTATTCCGAGACCTGGGCCCCGGGAGGATTTTTGGGCGTTTATCTATTTTCTTACCTTAGCTTCGATTCCTTTAGCTAAATTCGTTGTTTGTAGTTATATTTACATTATGAAATTGATTTGATTAGATTTGGGCAACTCAGAGTTGGATACTCGTGGCAAAAGCATGATTTCAGATTGAGTTTGAGCTGGTTCGAGGTAAGTATCTTGCCTAACCTTGTGTGGGGGAATTCCCCTTAGGATTGGGTACTGTTGTTATATGAGTGCCGTGTACGTGAGGTGACGAGTGCGTACACGTGCTAATTGTTGAAAACTCCTGTTTTCATTAAGTAAATATCTGTGTTTTTCTTGTAATTGAGCAATACTTGCACTGAAACCTCCTGTTTAGTTTAGGAAAAGAATGCTTATGTGATTTAATTGTCTTACTTGCCTTAACTGTTTACTTGTATTCTGTGCAGCATGTTTAGAGTAGAACTCTTGTTTATTATCGAATAGAACTATAGATTCTTTCCTAGACTATTATGTGTTAACTTTGGAACTACGGGACGATATCCCAGGAGACCCCTCTGCATTTTACTTTGGGACTACAGATCGGTATTTTGGGAGATCCCCCTACACATTTACATTTGGAACTACGGGACGACACCCGGGAGATTCTCCTGTGCTGGATATTTATTTTTGGACTACAGATTGGTATTTTTGGAGTTTTCCCTGCATATTTATGATTCGAACTAGGGGATGATATCCCGGGAGATCCTCTGTACATTTATGTTTGGGACTACGGGACGATATCCTAGGAGATCCCCTATTGCTATCTCTGTGTACTGAGTACATTCTGTCTGTGATTTTTTACTCTTTATCGACTACTAGTGTTTCTAATTGTATTGTCGCACTTCATACTGTTTTACCTTGTTTCATATATATAGAACAAGTAGGGCCCTGACCTTCCTCATTACTACTCGACTGAGGTTAGGCTTGACACTTACTAGGTATCCTTGTGGTGTACTCATGCCCTTTCCTGCACATGTTTTTCGTGTACAAATCTAGGTTCTTTTGCTCAGCCGTTCTATCAGTGAGGCGGGCGACACCAAAGACTTTGAGGTATATCTGCTGCGTCCGCAGACCTAGAAGTCCCTCTCTATTCTTCCTTTCAGCTTATACTTCCTGTATTTCTTTTGATTAGATATTCTGGAGTTAGAACACTATATGGTTTCAATAGCTTGTGATTTCATGAGATTCCGGGTTTTGGGAATTTGTTTCAGTATTGTGAGCATCTATTGTATATGTCGAGCATTATCTTAAACACTTCTATTATGTTTTATCCGTACTTTTTGCTAGTTTCATATATCATTTCCTTTTTCTGTAATTTGTTAGGTTTACCTAATCATAGAGACTAGGTGCCATCACGACAATTCATGGAGGGTGAACTTGGGTCGTGATAAGTGGTATTAGAGCTCTAAATTCATAGGAGTCATGAATCACAAGCCAATTTATTAGAGTCTCACGGATCGGTACAGAGACATCTGTAATTATCTACGAGAGGCTATGTAACTGTTAGGAAAATTCCACATCATTTGATTTCCTTGTTGTGCGAGATTTTTGATATCGAAATTCTAAATTTCTGTCTTCTATTCTCTCATAGATGGTGAGGACATGTGCTATCGGAGATGACTAGACACTCGCGTCCCATGCTAGAGCCGCCAGAGGTCGGGGCCAGGGTAGAGGCTGAGGACGCGCACATGGTACATCCAGAGCACCCGCACGAGCTGCCATAAAGGAGCCACCAGCAGCTCCAGCCTGAGCCCAAGCACCTGATACGCCTACTGTTACTACTATTCCAGCTCTTCAGGAGACCCTTGCACAGTTCGTGAGCATGTACACTACTCTAGCTCAGGCAGGGTTGATTCCCCTTGCTGCAGCCACATCCCAAGCCAGGGGGAGCCCAGACTCCCGCTGCCCGCACCCCAGAGAAGCGTGTCCGGGTTGATCATATCCTAGAGGTTATACCGGTACCGCCTGTAGCCCCAGTTCATCCCGAGGACAGGGCAGCAGCCTCAAAGGATGAGTAGTGGAGGCTTGAGAGGTTCAATAAGTACAAGTCTCCTATATTTAGTACTCTAGCATCAGATGATGCTCTGGGATTTCTGAAGGAATGCTACCGTATCCTCCACACTATGGGTATATGAGGATCGAGTGGGGTTTCTTTCACTGCCTTCCAGCTTCGACGAGCAGCCTATCAGTGGTGGCGTACTTTTGAGTTGGACAGTAGCATCCCTTACATGGACCCAGTTTTCAGATATGTTTTTGAGGGAGTATGTTCCTCAGAGCCTCAAGGACGTATGGCGCACAGAGTTTGAGAATTTGCGCCAGGGTACTATAACTATTTTAGAGTATGCTATTTGTTTCACTAACTTTGCTAGGCATGCACCTTCCTTGGTTTCTACAGTTCGTGAGAGAGTTCGCCAATTTATTTAGGGGCTCATTTTATACATCAGGTCTAGCATGACTCGGGAGTTGGAGATGGATATTTCTTATCAGTAGGTGGTGAGAATTGCTAGGAGAGTAGAGGGTATGCATGCGCGGGATAGAGAGGAGAAGGAGGCCAAAAGGTCTGGAGAGTCGGGCCATTATTCTGGTGCATGTTCCCCAACTACAGTTCATCATAGTAAGGGTTATATGAGTCACCCCGTCCATTCAGCTCTTCCAACAGCCAGTTGTGTTCCAGCTCCTCCTAGACCTCAAGAGCCTTATTATGCACCTCCAGTATCTAGTGCGCCTCCTGCATGGGGTGCTTTCTGTGGTCAGTCCAGCATACCTGGCCTGAGCCAGTCACAGATGTCATGCCCTCCCAGCGCTTGTTTTGAGTGTGGCGACACACGTCATATGGTAAGGGATTGCTTCAGACTTAGGAGGGGTGCACCTCTACAGACTTCTCAGCTATAGCATGCCCCGCAGAGTTCCCAAGCTATGATTACAGCACCAGTTGTTGCCCCACCTACCCAGCCAGTTAGGGGTGAAGGTAGGGTAGGTAGAGGTCGTCCTAGAGGGGGATGCTAGACCAGATACTATGGCATTCCTTCCCGTACTGAGGCTGTCACCTCTGATTCTGTCATCACAGGTATTGTCCTGGTTTGTCATAGAGATGCATCGGTTTTATTCGATCCAGGTTCCACTTATTCTTATGTGTCCTCTTATTTTGCCCCGCATTTGGGCATATCTCGGGATTCTTTGAGTTCCCTTGTTTAAGTTTCTACTCTTGTGGGAGATTTTCTTATTGTGGACCGCGTTTATCGATCGTGTTTGGTTGCTCTTAGTGGTTTTGAGACCAGAGCTAATTTATTATTGCTCAGCATAATAGATTTTGTTGTTATCTTGGGCATGGACTGGTTGTCATCCCATTATGCTATTCTTGATTATCACGCCAAACCTGTGACGCTGGCTATGCCAGGTGTACCGCGAGTAAAGTGGAGGGGTACCTTAGATCACACTCCCAGTAGAGTTATTTCTTTCCTTAAGGCTCAGCGAATAGTTGAGAAGGGGTGTGACGCATATCTAGCCTATGTGAGAGATGTCAGTATTGATACCCCTACAGTTGATTCAGTCCTAGTATTAATGGATTTCCCTGATGTGTTTCCAGCTGATCTTCCGGTTATGCCACCCGACAGAGATATTGACTTTGGCATTGATCTATTACCGAGCACTCAACCTATTTCTATTCCTCCTTATCGTATGGATCCTTTTGAGTTAAAGGAACCGAAGGATTAGTTACAGGAATTTCTTGATAGGGGTTTTATTCGGCCCAATGTATCACCTTGGGGTGCTCTTGTCTTGTTTGTGAAGAAAAAGGACAGTTCTATGCGTATGTGCATTTATTATCGCCAGTTGAACAAAGTTACAGTGAAGAACTGGTATTATTTGCCTCGTATTGATGATTTATTTGACTAGTTACAAGGTGCACGAGTATTTTTTAAGATTGACTTGCGTTCAGGTTACCATCTGTTGAGGATTCGGGAGCTAGATATCCCGAGTACTGCTTTCAAGACTCGGCATGGTCATTAAGAGTTCCTTGTTATATCATTTGGGTTGACCAATTCCCCAGCAGCCTTTATGCATTTGATGCACAGTGTGTTCCGGCCATATCTTGACATGTTCGTCATTGTCTTTATTGATGATATTCTGGTATACTCCCGGAGTCGGGAGGATCATGAGTAGCACCTGAGGACAGTGATTCATACTTTGAGAGAAGAAATTATATGTAAAGTTCTCAAAATATGAGTTCTGGTTGGATTCCGCGACATTCTTGGGTCACGTGGTATCGAGTGAAGGGATAAAGGTGGATCCGAAGAAAGTGAAAGCAGTGCAGAGTTGGTCCAGACCATCCTCAGCTACAGAGATCCACAATTTTCTTGGCTTGGTGGGTTATTACCGTCAATTTGTTGAGGGATTTTCATCTATTGCAGCACCTATGACCAGGCTGACCCAGAAGGGTGCTCCGTTCTAGTAGACGGAAGAGTGTGAGGAGAGCTTCTAGAAGCTCTAGACGACTTTGACTACAGCCCGGTATTGATATTGCCTATAGATTCAGGGTCTTATACTATCTATTGTGATGCCTCGAGGATTGGCCTTGGAGTGGTATTGATGCAGGACTATATGGTGATTGCCTACGCATCCAGATAGTTGAAGGTACATAAGAAGAATTATCCTGTCAATGATCTCGAGTTAGCTGCTATTGTTCATGCCTTGAAGATCTGACATCATTATTTTTACAGTGTTCCTTATGAAATTTATACTGATCACTAGATTTTTCAACATCTGTTCAAGCAGAAGGATCTTAATTTGCGCCAGAGGAGTTGGTTAGAGCTTCTAAAGGACTATGATATCACTATCTTGTATCACCCGGGCAAGACCAATGTGGTGGCCGATGCCTTGAGTCGCTGGGCGTAGATTTTGGGAAGTTTGGCTTATTTACCATCAGCGGAGAGGCCCATGGCGATGGATATTCAGACCTTAGCCAGCCAGTTTGTGATATTGGATCTTTCAGAGCCCAGTCATGTTCTAGCTTGCGTGATTTCTCGGTCTTCCTTATTTGATCGTATCAGAGAGCGTCAGAATGGTGACCCTTATTTGCTCATCTTTAAGGACAAGGTTCTGCATGGTGATGCCAGAGATGTGACCAATGGTGATGACGGGGTATTAAGGATGCAGGGTCGGATATGTGTACCCAATGTTGATGGGCTATGGGAGTTGATTCTAGAGGAGGCCCATAGTTTGCGGTATTCCATCCATCCAGGTGCCGCGAAGATGTCGCCTTTGGTACTTCAGTAGGTCTTGCATATGAAGGGATTGCGGGGTGAACGACATTTTATTGTACTACTAACACTAGCTATACTAGAGTAGTTTAATAGCGCCTTTTGAATCAAAGAGGCTCACCCTTTCTGAAGGCGAACACCCTACTTTGCGCTGATTTGAATTTCATAGTTGAAGGAGTGAGAATAGGCCTAAGGGAATAATCAATCTTGGGGTTCCTTTTGTCTCACCATTGGCTTCATTGGGATCAGTTTCTAAGTATAGGAAGCAGAAAGATTGCTAGTAGGTTTTTCTAAGTCCCTCTGTCCAGTCCTTGAGTTCTTTCTTTGGAAAGGATTTGAGACAACAATATTGGTGGTGGCGGATGAAGAAATATATAGATGGGTTTGTACCTTGGTGCCTCAATTGTTAGCAGGTAAAGTATGATCACTAGAAGTCGGGTGGTTTTCTTCAGCAGACAGAGATTTCGGAGTGGAAGTGGGAGCGAATCACCATGGAATTCGTAGTTGGACTCCACCAGATTTTGAGGAAGTTTGATGCCATTTGGGTAATTGTGGATCGGCTTACCAAGTCCGCATATTTCATTCCTGTGGGTACTACCTATTCTTCGGAGTGCTTGGCGGAGATTTATATCTGGGAGATTGTTCGTCTGCATGGTATTCCAGTTTCCATCATTTTAGATAGAGGTACTCAGTTCACATCACGATTTTGGAGGGTGGGTACTCGAGTGGAGTTTAGCTCAACATGTCACCCACAGATAGACGGACAGTCCGAGTGCACTATTCAGATTCTTGAGGATATGCTTCGTGCATGTGTGATGGAGTATGGAGTTTCTTGGGATCAGTTCTTGCCACTGGCGGAGATTGCCTACAACAACAGCTATTAGTCCAGTATTTAGATGGTACCGTATGAGTCTTTGTATGGTAGGCGGTGTAGATCCTCGGTGGGTTGGTTTGAGTTGGGTGTGGCTAGATTATTGGGCACAGACTTGGTTTAGGATGCCTTGGAGAAGGTTAAGGTGATTCAGGATAGACTTCACACAGTCTAGTCCAGACAGAAGAGTTATGCAGACCGGAAGGTTTGTGATATTTCCTATATGGTTGGAGAGCGGGTCTTGCTTCGGGTTTTGCCTATGAAGGGCGTTATGAGATTTGGGAAGAAGGGAAACTGAGTCCGAGGTTTATTGGTCCTTTCGAGGTATTGCGACGTGTTGGGGAGGTTTCTTATGAGCTTGCCTTACCTCCCAGCTTGGCAGGAGTTCATCTGGTATTTCATGTTTCAATGCTCCGGAAGTATCACGGCGATCCGTCACACGTGTCGGATTTCAGTTCAGTCCAATTGGAAAAGGATCTATCTTATGTTGAGGAGCCAGTAGCGATAATGGACAGGTAGGTTCGAAAGCTGAGGTCAAAGAACATTGCATTAGTGAAGGTTCAGTGGCGGAGTCAGCCGGTCGAGGAGGCGACTTGGGAGACCAAGCAGGATATGCGCAGCAGTTATCCTCATCTTTTCACTAATTCAGGGATGTCTCTATGCCCATTCAAGGACAAATGAATGTTTTAAGAGGGGGAGGATGTAATGACCCGACCGGTCATTTTAAGAATTTATGCCCCGATCCCCTAATAACTACTTTTCCCGTGTTTATTTCTGCTAATGTGAGTTGCTAGGAAGATTCATTTTGAGTTTGGGAGTGTTTTAGGACACTTAGTCCCTAAATGAGGACATAAGCTTTCAAATTTGGACCGTAGTCGGAGCAGTGTGAATACGGCCTTGGAATGGAATTCCGTCGATTTTGTTAGCTTCGTTGGGTGATTTTGGGCTTAAGGGCGTGTTCGGATTGTGTTTTGGAGGTCTGTAGCTTATTTAGGCTTGAAATGCCGAAAGTTGAATTTTTAAAGTTTATGGATCGATAGTGAGATTTTGATATCGGAGTCGGAATCCGATTCTGAAAGTTGGAATAGCTCCGTATTGATGAATGTGACTTATGTGCAAAATTTGGGATCAATCGGACATGGGTTGGTTTATTTCGGCATCGATTGTAGAATTCTTGAGATTTCAAGTTCATTAGGCTTGGACTGGAGGGTGAATCATGGTTTTAGCATTGTTTGATGTGATCCGAGGGTTGGAATAAGTTCGTATGATATTTTAGGACTAGTTGGTATGTTTGGTTGAGGTCCCGAGGGCCTCGGGTGAGTTCCAGATGCTTAACGAAAAAGAATTTGGACTTAGGGAATATTGCTGAAGTTGTTGAACCTGTTGGTTTTGCACCTGCGGGAGCTTGGACCGCAGGTGCGGTGCCGCAGAAGCGGTTTGGGAACTGTAGGTGTAGTTTGAGGCAAGAGTGGAGCTTGTCGCAGATGCGGCCCAAGGACCGCAGAAGCGAACCGCATCTGCGGGTAAATGGGAGAAGATGCGGGACTTGGCCTTTTAATACAAATCCGTAGGTGCGGAGTAGGAGCCGCAGAAGTGGGACCACAGGTGCGGTAGGACCCTCGCATATGCGGAAATCGCTGGGCAGAAAAAGAGAAAAATCGAGGGTTTGAGTTTATAACTTGAAAAATCGATTTTGTGCTCGGTAGAGGGCGATTTATGGAGAGATTTTGAAGGACGAAAATTGGGTAAGGAATCCTAACTCTAATTTGGCTCTAATACCTTAATCAATTGTTAGTTTTATCATTTAAATTCGGGATTTGGATGGAAAATTGGGAAAAAGTTGAGAAAGGTTCTTAGGCCTAATATTGGGATTTTAATAGAGGTTTTGGTATCGGATTTGAATGATTTTGGTATGGTTAGACTCGTGAGTGAATGAGTATTCATAATTTTTTATTTTTACCCGATTCCGAGATGTGGGCCCGGGGAGGATTTTTGGGCGTTTATCTATTTTCTTACCTTAGCTTCGATTCTTTTAGCTAAATTCGTTGTTTGTAGTTATATTTACATTATGGAATTGATTTGATTAGATTTGGGCCACTCAGAGTTGGATACTCGTGGCAAGAGCGTGATTTCGGATTGAGTTTGAGTTGGTTCGAGGTAAGTGGCTTGCCTAACCTTGTGTGAGGGAATTCCCCTTAGGATTTGGTACTGTTGTTATATGAGTGTCGTGTATGTGAGGTGACGAGTGCGTGCACGTGCTAATTGTTGAAAACCCCCGTTTTCATTAAGTAAATATTTGTGTTTTTCTTGTAATTGTGCAATACTTGCACTTGAAACCTCCTGTTTAGCTTAGGAAAAGCATGCTTATGTGATCTAATTGTCTTACTTGCCTTAACTACTTACTTGTATTCAGTGCAGCATGTTTAGAGTAGAACTCCTATTTATTCTCGAATAGAACTGTAGATTCTTTCCTGAGACTGTTGTGTGTTTACTTTGGGACTACGGGATGATATCCCGGGAGATCGCCCTTCATGTTTACTTTAAGACTACAGATTGGAATTCCGGGAGATCCCCCTGCACATTTACATTTGGGACGATGGGACGACACCCGGGAGATTCCCCTGTACTGGATATTTACTTTGGGACTATGTATTGGTATTCCGGGAGTTTCCCTTTCATATTTATGATTCGGACTACGGGACTATATCCCGGGAGATCCTCTGTACATTTACGTTTGGGACTACGGGGCGATATCCTGGGAGATCTCCTTTTGCTATCCCTGTGTACTGAGTATATTCTGTCTGTGATTTTTTACTCTTTATCAACTACTAGTGTTTCTAATTGTATTGTCGCATTTCATACTGTTTTACCTTGTTTCATATATATATATAACCATTAGGGCCCTAACCTTCCTCGTTACTACTCGACTGAGGTTAGGCTTGGCATTTACTAGGTACCGCTTGTCACACCTCCTTTTTACGTATTGTCCGTGAGGCAAAAATCACGTGCTTACACCACTGTGGTGTACTCATACCCTTTCCTGCACATGTTTTTCGTGTGCAGATACATGTTCTTCTGCTCAGCCGTTCTATCAGTGAGGCGGGCGACACCAGAGACTTCGAGGTATATATGCCGCGTTCGCAGACCTAGTAGTCCCTCTCTATTCTTCCCTTCATCTTAGACTTCATGCATTTCTTTGGATTAGATATTTTGGAGTTAGAACATTATACAGTTTCAATAGCTTGTGATTTCATGAGATTTCGGGTTTTGGGAATTTATTTCAGTATTGTGAGCATCTATTGTGTATGCCGAGCGACATCTTAAATGTTTTTATTATGTTTTATCCGTAGTTTTTGCTAGTTTCGTATTTTGTTTCCTTTTTCCGCAATTATTTATGCTTACCTAGTCATAGAGACTAGGTGCTGTCACGACAGTTCACGGAGGGTGAACTTGGGTCGTGACACAAAGAAAGTAGTAAGTGAGATCTGCTACTGATCTTTGAGTTCGTTGGTCACTGAGTTTGATATACTGCTACACCAGTTAAGGTAATCCGTTCTATCCTCTGAGGAAATAGTCCTTAGCCTCGGGTACTAGGAGGAGATTAAGTTCCTTAAGGAAACACTGTGAATTCAGTGGGCTTAGCTTAATTTTCTATTTCTTCTACATTTTTTATTTTTTGTTGCTACTGGTATTGAATATTTTTTTTTTAATACAGATTACTAACAAGCTTAAGGAACTTAAATTTATTTTTCTGTGTTCATCTTATATTCTGTTTGTGGGAGACTAAATCCTAGTGATTTCTACTCTCAGTTTGGAGACTAAAATCTTTGGATTTTCTACTCCTTGATTGAGATTACGAGATTAAAATCTTTGTGATTTTCTACTCAGTTTGAAGAAATAAAATCTTCACTATGGTATTTAATCTGTTTCTATTAAAGTTATTCGTTTGAAGATTTTAAATACTTCACCGTTAATTACTTTTGTTTCTGTTTTGTGATTAACAGAAATGACAAAAACAGGAACCCCCGTGGTTGGATCTATGAGAAATGTTGCTTTTCCAGTCGTTCTGTTCCACCAGCGGCTCTGGGTAAAAGCCTAGAAAATTTTTCGGGATTGATTTCAAACGTTGGCAACAAAATATGTTCTTCTATTTGACTACTTTGAGTCTACAAAATTTCATCAAGTAGGACATTCCGGTTCTATCGGAATCAACTCTTGAAAATGAAAGTTTTATTGTGACTAAGGCATGAAAGCACTTAGATTTCTTATGCAAGAATTACTTTCTTAGCGGATTGGAGGATGATCTTTACAATGTCTATAGTAATATGAAAACTTCGAAAGAACTATGGGAGGCATTGGAAAAGAAGTATAAATCGAGGATGTCGGTTTGTAGAAGTTTGTTCCAGCCAAGTTTTTGGACAATAAGATGGTAGATAGCAAGCAAGTCATTACCCATGTTCAAGAGTCGCAAGTTATAATTCATGATCTCCTTGCTGGAGGTATAATCCGAATTAATGCTTCTGTTGAAAGTAATAATTTTGTTATTAATTACGAAATTTTCATTGAAGCTTTGGTCATCAATGAGGCATTTCAAGTTGCAGCAATGATTGTGAAGTTACCTCCTTTATGAAGGGACTTTAAGAAATACTTGAAACACAAGCACAAAGAGATAAAACTCGAAGATCTCATTGTTCGATTTAGGATTGAAGAGGACAATAAAGCTGCAGAAAAGAAGGCACGTGGGAACTCAATAATTATGGGAGAAAATATTCTTGAGACTCCTCCAACTAATCTGAAAAAGAGGAAGAAGTCTTCTGGACCAAACAACTATCCCAGCAAGAAGAAATTCAAGGGAAACTGCCACAACTATAGAAAGCTTGGACACAAAGCTGCAGAATGTCGTGCTCTGAAGAAAGAGAAGAAAAAAGGTCAAGCAAATATGGTTGAAACAAATGATGATATTGATGACTTGTACGCTATATTGTCTGAATACAACTTAGTAGGGAATCCTAAGGAGTGATGGATTGATTCTGGATCCACCCACCATGTTTGTGTTGTTACAGAAGCATTTGCTTCATAAGCTCCTGTTGGACTCAAAAAAGACCATTTTTATGGGAAATTTTGCAATGGCCAAAATTGAAGATTATGGAAAGATATTCCTAAAGATGACCTCTGGCAAAGTGGTGACTCTGAAAAATGTTTGTTATGTTCCTGAAATAAGAAAGAACTTAGTTTCTATTTCACTTCTCGTCAAGAAAGAGTTTAAGTGTATTTTTATTTCAGACAAAGTTGTAATAAGTAAGAATGAGATATACTTAGGAAAAGGTTACCTTACTGAGGGCCTTTTCAAGCTGAATATAATGGTTCTTGACAATAACAAAATTTCAGCTTCTTCTTATTACTTGAATTAAATATTTTATGGATATACGTTTGGGATATGTCAATTATAAAACCTTACAAAAATGATTAATTTGGAAGTATTGCCTAAGTTTGAATGTGACAAATCAAAATGTCAAATATGTATGGAATCTAAGTATATTATACATCCTTATAAGTCAGTTGAAAGGAATTCAAATCCTTTAGACTTCATTCACATGGATATTTGTGACATGAAGTCAATATCATCTCATGGTGGAAAGAAGTATTTCATAACTTTTATTGACGACAATACTCGATATTGCTATGTTTACTTACTTAATAGTAAAGATGGCGCAATAGATGCATTCAAGCAATACACAAATGAAGTTGAAATGCAAATTAACAAGAAAATCAAAATGATAAGAAATGATAGGGGTGGTGAATGTGAATATCCTTTTGAAGAGATATGTTTAGAATATGGAATTATTCATCAAACAATGGACCCTTACACGCCCCAATCCAATGGGATTGCGGAAAGAAAGAATCGATCATTAAAGGAGATGGTGAACGCTTTGTTGATAAGCTCTGGTTTGCCATATAACTTTTTGGGGGAAGCCATTCTTATGGCAAACCGGATATTAAACTGAGTACTCCATAGCAAAATGCAATCTATTCCATATGAAAAATAGAAATGAAGGAAGGCCAACTTGAATTATTTTAAAGTGTGGGGGTGTTCGGCAAAAGTGCAAGCTCCTAAACCCAAAAGGGTAAAGATAGGACCGAAAACCATTGATTATATTTTCATAGGATATGCAACAAATAGTAAAAAATATCGATTTCTGGTTCATAAATCAGAAAATCCCAACATTCATAATAATACGATTGTAGAATCAGATAATGTTGAATGTCTTGAAAATATATATCCATATCAAAAGGAATATGAGTCGATTAGTGAAGGATCTAAACGACCTCGGGAAGAAAAAAATAAAGTACGTATAATCAGGAGGATCAAAAGTGTAGTAAATGTCAAAGAACATCTACTTCATTTGGACCAGATTTTGTGACTTTCTTATTAGAAAATGAGCCTCAAACATTTAAAAGCTATGTCTTCTTCTGAATCACTATTTTGGAAAGAGGCAGTCAATAGTAAAATAGAATCCATACTAAACAACCATACATGAGAATTACAAGAACGATAGTAGCATTAGCTACGGTGTATGGTCTTGAAATTCATCAAATGGATATTAAAACGACCTTCTTAAAAAGAGATTTGGAGGAAAAAATTTACATCGAACAACCTTAGGGATTTGTGGTTTCAGGTAAAGAAAAGAAATTTTGTAGACTTGTTAAGTCGCTTTATGGACAAAAATAAGCACCCAAACAATGGAATGCGAAATTTGACCAAACAATATTGTCAAATGACCTTAATATAAATGAATGTGATAAATGTGTGTACATTAAAAATTTTATAAATCACATAGTCATTGTTTTTTTATATGTGGATGATATGTTGATAATGAGTAATGACATTGCCAACATAAATACGACTAAGCGTATGCTAACTAGTAAGTTTGATATGAAAGACTTGGGAGTTACCGATTTAATTCTGGGTATTAAGATCCATAAGACTCCTCAGGGTCTGGCATTGTCGCAATCTCATTACATTAAAACATTACTTAAAAAATTCAAGCACTTAGATTTTAAAGTTGCAAAGACTCCAATTTGACGTGAATCTTGCACTTGCAAAGAACAAAGGGAAAAGCATATCACCTCGTGTGTTGGGATGTTTAATGTATATCATGAATTGTACTCGACAGATATAGCTTGTGCTGTAAGTAAATTGAGTCGATACACAAGTAATCCAGGTCAATCTCATTGGATGGCGATGAAATGAGTTTTGGGATATTTAAAACATACCCAAGACTTTTCTTTGTACTACATTAATTATTATGCGATGATTGAGGGATACTGTGATGCAAATTGGATCACCGATTCAACTCATTCTAGATCCAAAAGCGGATATGTATTCACTATTGGTGGAGTAGCGGTATCTTGGAAGTCGTCCAAATAAATGTGTATTGCATGCTCTACAATGGAGGTGAGTTTATAGACTTAGATAAAGCTGGTGAAGAAGTTGAATGGCTCCGAAATTTCTTGGAAGATATTCCATTTTGGTCCAAATCTTTGGCACCAATATGCATACATTGCGATAGTCAAGCGGCGATTGGAAGGGCTGGGAGTGTTATATATAATGGTAAATCTCGTCATATACAACAAAGTCATAAAACCGTTAGGCAGCTACTCTCTAGGGGGATTATCACAATTGACTACATAAAACCAAGTATTAATGTGTTAGATCCACTTACAAAAGGCCTAACTAGAGAGGTAGTTGAAAGATAATCGAGGGGAATGGGACTATGATGAGGACAAGTCATTGTGGCGGTAACTCTACCTAGAAGACTGGAGATCCTAAGATCTTGGTTCAAGGAGATGAAACAAAGTAATTAATGACGGTTCAATATTGTCAACTAAAATTTTTGGTCCATTCTCGTGGTGAGACAATGTTCAGTGCCAAGGATAAAGCATTAAGGCTTTTTAATGGTTTCTAAATTTGATACGGGGTATATCAAAGAGTACATCTATGAGATGACACGTTTAGAAATCACCTATGTAAGTGTGAAGTGCTAGCCGCTTCAAGGAGAATTTTGCAAGGCCAGTTCTCTACGCACTTATGAAACTAGACGGTGTTCATGGCTGAAACGAACACAACAATGAGAACCAAAGACGGTTAAGGGTAGATTGTGTGACTTTTGTCTAGGTATACACCAAAGTTCGACTGTTCAAAGATATCAAATGTACCGATTGATCAAGTATATCCGACATACGTTCACTACGGAAAGATCAAAGGAAAACCTACTTATCCAGATGTGATTAATTCTTGCTCATAATCACACAGTTTTTCATGCATATTTTCGTGATATAGTTATTCCCCATTCATGTGGGGGATTGCTGGATTTTAAGCTTGTTAGAGCTTTGTTTACCGTGAAAATGATAATAACAATTAGGTTTGATTTTGTGGTTCTAAAAATACGTAATATGTTTTTATGCTAGTTATTTAGATGATAGATTCTAAGTGAAGGATTAGAATATAATATAATAGCTTGTATAGTGGAATAATCAAACCGAATGGCTGAAAATCGGGGCCTCGAGCTTATGTATTCGGGGCCTCGAGCTTATGTATTCGGGGTCTCGAGGTCGAGTCGGCTGCCTGGCTAAAGGTCGTCGATGGAGCATTAACAGTTATGATGAATTTGATGGCAGCTCTTTATGACCAATAATGAGCAATAAATAGAACACAATAGGTATAAGCAATAAATATAAATAGAGAGATCAAGAGAATGTGTTAAGTTAGAAGGCAGAGAGAATGTTCTTGTATATTCAATATTGAGTATCAGATGTCCTTACAAAATGACAAAGATCCCCTTTATATATGAGGGGGGAATCCCAACATAGTACAAAGGTATATGGCTGGCACAACCATTTAATGCCATGGTACGGGCTCATGCTAGCCTAATAGACCTAGGTCAGCTTTAATCACGTGCTTTGGGAACTTCCCGTCTATCCATTATAGCCTTTGATTTGTACTGCCTCGGGGTTGACCGTTAAGGACCCTCGGGAGAGAACTCCGAGCTAAACTTCGAGCCTTCTGGGGGTAATCTCTATGAGGCGCCCTAACGATCATAAAGTTGAGCCATCCAATTTTACCATATACAGATAGTCCCCGCGGTTCTTAGATTAAAATGATAAGAAACGATAGTGACACCGATCTCCTCGAGCCTCTTGTGGTGATGTCATGCTTATGACATCAGCTTTTGTGATAACTGAGACATCTCATCGATACGTCTTTTCTAGGAACATTTATTGTAGTGTTGGTTCACTTTTCAAGGTGATAATATCGCCGACGATCTGTCTCCCAACAGGCATTGATTGCACTCGTCGATACGTTTCCCATAGCCATTGATTTCATCGTCGGTTGCACTGACACCTTTTCTATAAATGGAAGCTTTCTTGAACCAAAACTTCATTCAATCTTTCTTCAACAACCTTTTTACTCCCTTCTTCTCTTAGTCCCTATTCAATGTTGTTTCTCATGTTTGAAGCATGTGGCCTTAAGGTCACATGGCATTGTTCTCATCAGTTATGCCATGGCCCTTTCCCAGAGCTTTCCCCTATTGAGCGGGATTGTACTGACTTGTTGTTGTTGTTGTTGTTGGCCCGAGGTAATGAGAGAGAAATCTCAAATTATCTTCGCATTAAAGGATATGTGGACTAGGAACTTCTACTCATCTCCCTTAACTACCCGGTGCAGTGTCGCACACCTTTTGCTTTACGTGGAGTGAGGTGGTGCCATCTACTAACTGTTGCATCCCGCACCGATGTAACGTCTCAAGAAGTGGCTTCACAATAGTAGTGCTGGCGAGATCATACTCGCCAAATTTTTCACCCAACCACTTCTTCATCCCTCTCTGCTTCTTCATCTTTTTCTACTTCTTCCTCACCCTTTTCTGCTTCTTCTTCATCCTTGAAGATGTCGTTTGGAAGATTGAGATGAGGCCCCCGAGGAAATAGTTCTCGAAGACATTGCCGCCGAGGACGCACCCCTGAGAGTAGACTAGACTCTTAGCTTTTGTATATTTTCTTTTGCTTATTTGTTTCTGTGTAAGAACCCCTCGTGGGCTTTTGTAATCATGTGTAAGGACACTTCATGGGCTTTTGTAATCATGATTTATTAATACAAAGATGTTTCTTCGATTTGTCTCTGATTTATGTTGGATTTACTTTTATTTGCGTTTGTGAAGAATCTGAGCATGTGATACTACCGATTGGTCCGAATACCGGAACCGGGCGTAGGTATTCCCTCGATTCTTGATCGATCAATATGATTTTCCCTAAAACCCTTTTGCCATCTCTCGGACCAAGTCCGGGTTGATTTGGTACAGACTTAGACTGCCGAAACTGGCAACCTTGAATCGAGTGAGAATGGGGCCTTGATTTTAAGAACAAACTTAGCTCCTTGTAGACCCCATTGGTAGTCTTCTAGGGAGAATTTGTTCAAACGCCTGAGAATAAAGATAGCCCCGAAACTTTCACAGACAACCCCCCGAGTGAGGTTTAGCCCAAGCTCCGATGGCCTAAAAAAACTCGATTTGAATTTAGAGTGAAGGTAGCCTTAAGGCTTCATTAGTGGTTCTTGAGTGTGAATTGGCTCGAACTCGGGTAGCTCGAGGGCCAAGGAATCAAGTGAACGACCCACATTCATAATAGCAGAAATCCTCAAGACAGGATACCACCTTGAGGTTGGGCTTATATATGAGTAGCTTTTTAGAGCTTATCTTTCATTTTGATAGGGATCCTCGAGATCAAGCACTGTCTCAAGGCTCATAGTGATATTAATGGATCCTTAGAGCCTACCTTCTTTTGACAGAGGACCTCGAGATCGAGTACCATCTCGAGGTTTGTAATGATATTAATGGCTCCTTAGAGCCCTTCTTTTTTTATGGAGGTCCTCGAGATCGGGTACCATCTCGAGGGTTGTAATGATATTAATGGCTCTTTAGAGCCTCTCTTCTTTTTGATGGAGGTCCTCGAGATAGGGTATCATCTCGAGGCTTGTTGATGCGGGGGTCTCTTATCCCAAAACGTCGTATGGAAGCTTCAATTGTATGACATGGTTATGAGATGATCGAGGCGATCCCGTCGGTACATCTTTCCAAAGCGATAAAGGCTTAGTTAGTATTTTTTAATTGGCCTCTGAGGCAGGCAGATAGTTACCACTTTCTCTATATATATAGGTCTGTCTTCCTTCCTTTGAGGATTCCGCTATCTTGAGTAGTTATCCCTTTTCACATAGTTCTTCTTTCCTACGTTAGATCTTTCATCGTTCTAACTTTGAAGCCCTTGCTCAAATTCCTGCTCCAGTTCTCTGATTTTACCACAGTTATGATTGCTACGCCAGGATCCGTTTGGCAAGGAGGAGGAAGTTCCGCCTCTGGTTCCTGCCTGGTTGGTAGCGTGCTGCTGGTGCCAAGCGAGCCAACCTCGAGACATTTTGTTTCGAGGGGGGATTTTTCGTCAGGAAAACCTCCAACATTCAGGGCCATTGAGAGTATGCCTCAAAATTTATTTCTTTAATAGGAGAGAGGCACCTTTGATCTAGTGAGGAATGATTGCGGATGGGGGGGGGGAAGTTGTACTGCGGATACCTTTCTCGGAGGAGAGCATTATGGATCATGCTGAGGGTTTTTTGAACGTATACACGTACCTTTTTACGTTGGGTCCCCTTGATAGGGTTGTGCTCGACTTTTGTCGAAAGCATCAGACTACCTTGGCACAAGTTCATCCATCATTTTGGAAGGTAGTATTAATGATGCGATTATTTGCGGAGGAAGTAGGGCTCGAGTTCACCCTTAGCCATCTTATCAGGTTGTACCGGCCTTTTCACCACTGAGGCCTGCTAACTCTAAGATGCCGATCCACTAGGCCGTTTGTTTTCAACGATGAAATTGATGGGGACCTGTGATAGATGTGTCGATTCGTCCAAGTACGGACTGTTGACATTATCCCCATGGAGTTTTTGTTGTTTCCTGAGGAATGGAATTTTACACGTAAATGATATACTTTTGCCTTTTGTCTTGTTTATGGCGGAGGTGGGCCCCGTAAATGCGCCTTTCTTTCCCTTTCTGCAGCAATTCCATGGATGTCATACGAGGTCCCTGACCTGACGGATTGGGCTTGGAAGTTGGTGCCCACTCGACTTATGATGGGCATAAGTGGTGCGACTTGTCTAAGGGTAGATGGGAGGCAAAACACCACGGTACGTGCTACGTGATTTGTTCCCTTTTGAAAGGCACTTTCTTTTTACGCATACTAACTCCATCATCATAGGCATTGGGGAGTTCTTTGAGGCAAGATCGCGCCCTCTCAGAGAAAGATCATCAGCTTTGGGACCGAGGAATGACAATAACAAGCAAAAGGGGCCTTCGCAAGGCGACAGTGCCTATTGCAAGACGAGTCCAATACAGGGGCTCAGAGAGGATGTATCAACCAAGCCTGTAGTGCCTGAGATCTCTGGCTTTAGAAAAACAGTCCCTCCTTCGCTGCCATCTTCTTTTCTCATCGAAGGTACCTCGAGAAGCGAGAGTTCTCTGCCGCTGACTTCTTTTCCCATTGATGATACTTCAAGGGACGTTCGAAGCCATAGGTCGCATATATCGGGTCACCGTATACCAGCGGGGAGTGGTTCTGCTGGAGTTGATGGAGCCAGGCTAGTATATGTGCGCTCTACTTTTGAGGAAGCTCAACGGACTCTGTGATAAGTTTTAGACGATCGTATTGGTTTTATAGCTTTTGCAATTTTCACTCTCTTATCGAGTTTCTCTTCTATAGGCGTTTAACAAGCTCAAGTCTGAGCTGCTTCATCATGAGGCCAGGCTACGAAAAGTCGTGGATAGGGAAAAATCCCTTAGGCTTCTTTGCGACGAAAGGGAAGACGAGTTGGCACACTTGAGGTATGAGGCGAGTCAAAGTCTAAACTACAAAAGCTACCTCGAGGAGCAGGTAATTTTTGTTTCAAGGGGGGAGCGTGCTTCTTCTTCTATCTTTTGAGGCTAATGTTTCCTTTACTTCAGTTGTAGAAAAAGACGGAGGACTTGGAACGCCTTTGGGGAGAAGTCGATCAAGCCAAGCGTGAGTGCGATGAGCTAGAGGCTCGGTTGGATGCACATATCGCAGCCAAGAAGAATGCTTTGGCTAAGGTTTCTGCTCTCGAGATACAGTTTCAGAATGCCCGTGAAAACAGCATTCAGACAAGCAAGATTGCAAGTCTCAAGTCTGATCTTTTGAAGATGAAGGCCGAGGTCGTGAACGCTCGGGCTGAAGCTGAAGAGATTCGGGCTAAGTCTGACAAGAAAGTGATTATTGTCTTAAAATATGCTGCTGATGCTCGATCTAAATTGAGCGGTGCTCCCGATCGGGAGAGCAGAAGCAATGAGTATGCCCGGTGTAAATCTCGGAGGGAAACCCTCGAAAAAATTCATGCTAGGGGCTTCGATCTCTCGGAGGAGATAGCGTTGTCCAAGGCAGATGACTACGATGCCAAGTTCTTTTTGTCTTATGCCGAGGATAACAAGGAAAAGGCCGTTGGACCACAGTCCCCGAGGGAGACGTAGACTAGACCTTTTCTTCCTGATTCTTTGTACAGTTTTCTTGAAGAACTTTTGCGAATGTAACCTTTGCATAGTTTTATACGTGCGTATATAAAGAAATCTTTCAATTTTTTCCTTCCATGGATTTCTATTTGCTTGTGTATGCCCTTCTTTGTTTTCGAGCTTTGACGTTTTGTCAATGATTGGCCAAGCGAATTGGCCTTTGAGAAAAAACCTTTAGGTTTACAGTTCAGCCCTGGGGCTCATTAGGATGGCTCGTAGGCTCTTACGCATTTGCCTTTAGGCGTATTTAGTTAATTGTTTTGAGCTTAGTCTTCGAGTCGGATTTCGACTCGAGCTCATTATCCCTTAAGTTTTTAAGCTGGCTCTTAGGCTCTTACGCGTAGGGTCGGTACGACCTCTTAACATGGGGTGGCGACAGTGGCTCTTACGCGTAGGGTCGGTACAACTTCTTAATATTGGCTGGCGATAGTGGCTCTTATGCTTAGGGTCGGTACGACCTATTTAGACTTTGTTTTCCCTCGTCAAATATTTTGAAATTTTTGTGTTTCGCCCGACTCTTTGACGGCTTGCTAAGAGCCTTGATTGTGAGTCGTTATGTAGTGATGAATGAGTACCTCAGGAGGTTTTTCTTAGTGGTTGAATGTTTTGAAGCCTATAGTTTGGAGCTGACATGGTCGAAGCTCTTTTGCCTATATTGAGGGTATCCTGTTTAACTGGTTCTTTCCGAAGTACTTTCAAAGTATTTTGAAGGCCTATGATTTTATTGCGACGATTGGGCATCCGCGAGTCACGTTAGTTTGGCTGGTATAGCCTTATGACCTAGTCATTGTATTTGGCCGGAGCCATTCAGTCCCCTAGTGAAGCAGTTTCAGTGCTTATATCGAGGTTATGCCTTTTTAGGGGTCTTACAAGTTCGAATATATAGCCTTAACTTAAAGGTCGGGATAATGTCTTTTTGTAAGGTCTTATAATTTTTACATGCCTTTGAGGTCTTACAGTTTTGGTTACTTGGTACAATTATGGTTCATGCCTTGCATGAGGTCTTAAAGTTTTTGGTGTTGCCTTATAAAGCTCTCACGGGGTCGAGGTTGCCTATATGGGGTCTTATGGCCTCGGGAGTCCCCGGGATATTGAAAGTTTTGTTGGCCCTGGAGCCATTTTTGTGGACTTGACATTGCCTCGTTGAGGGCTTACGAGTTTGAAGCTTCCGACCCAGGGGTCATACAGTTTCGAGTTTTTGATGTCAATCCCCGAGTGTTCGGGGTGTTCTTGGCTTTTGGAGCCGCTTTTGTAACCTTGATTTTGCCTTATTGAGGGTTTACGAGTTTGAAGCTTCTGACTTGGAGGTCATGCGACTTCGAGTTTTTGACATCAGTCCCCGAGTATTCGGGACGTTTTTGGCTCTGGAGCCATTTTTGTAAAAATACCGAACTCCTTCGAAATGTTTTGATGGAGGGGAAAATATTCTTTGATTTACTTGGTATAAGTATACATGTTTTTGTTGTCAAGGGCTCGATTATTCTATACGGACACGGTTCGTTCGACCATTTGGCCTGGTACATCATTTTCATGTCGAGACCCTATTTAGCACATCTTTGCTTCTCCAGGGAGGTGACCTTCCGTGGGGATGCCCCCCAGTTTTCGAGGTTGATTGAAGAGAAGTCTTGAATACTTGTTGAGCCTTTGTTAGGTAGTATATGGTTGTTTCCTCGTTAAAAACCTTGCTGGTAAAACCCTTTTCGGGATAAAAACCCGATCGAAGGAAAAGAGTGCAACATATGCTTGAAACCTTAAGGTCTTCGAGCTGAATAGCGCTTCGACTGTCCTGGTCGGACACCTGCACGAAGGTTAGTGTAATATGTAAGAAAAAAAAGGGAATGGCCATATCTTAATGGCGACGGTGCTTTGAGCATCGATATGCTCTCAACGTCCGCTTAGGGGATGCAGTACGGTCCTTTGTTCGTTTTATTTGGGTGTAGCCGAGGATGTGTCTTGTGAGCACTATTTTACTGTTTACTTATCCTTTGACTCCTTTGATGTCGAAGACATCGACGCTGGTGCCATATCATGCACCGCGAACATCTCCTTGGTTGCATGTTGTTCCCCATATATGGTTTTTATTCCATCTTTCATAGGGAATTTCATCATTTGATGCAGGGTTGACGGTACTGCTCTCATGTAGTGTATCCATGGCCTCCCAAGCAAGGGTTTGTACCTCATGTCTCCTTCGATGACATAAAACTTGGCATTTTGCATTGTTCCCGCCACGTTGACCGGGAGGGTGATTTCCCCTTTGTTTGTCTCGCTCGCCATATTGAATCCATTGAGGACTCAAGAGGCGGGCACGATCTGGTCGAGCAGCCCGAGCTGCTCCACGACCCTTGACCTGATAATGTTTGCTGAGCTACCTGGATCCACAAGTACACGTTTAATTTGAAATGTATTCACAAGGAAAGAAATTACCAACACGTCGTTATAAGACTGAGACAGGGTCTTGATGTCTTCGTCATTGAATGTGAGAGCATCCTCGTGTATGTAACCTCGAGTTCGCTTTTCTCTGGTAATGGATATTTTTGTTTTTATGATAGTGGGTTCCTGTGGCACTTCAATTCCTCCCATGATCATGTGGATGACATATTGCGGATCGTTTGTTTCATTCTTTCTGTTCGCCTCTCTTTCCCGAAATTGATTTTTGGCTCGGTCGCTGAGGAACTCTCGGAGGTTTCCTTTGCTGAGTAGTTGGGCTACTTCTTCCCAGAGCTGTCTGCAGTCTTTGGTCCTGTGACCGTGTATGCCATTGAATTTGCACACTAAATTGTGGTTCCTTTTTGACGGATCCGATTGTACGGGCCTTGGCCACCTAGCATCTCTGATGTTGCCAATGGTAGATACGATGCCCGACATGTCAACATTGAAGTTGTATTCCGACAGGCGTGGTACCTCTGTCGGTCCTGTGTGCCTATTGAATTCGACTCTACTCAAGAGTCCCTGAGGGTTCTGACCTCGGTCTGTTCTTCGATCATTTCGGGGTATGTTACGCCTCGGGGCGTTTCTCCTATCTTCGGTGTATGGCTGGTACCTTTCTTTGTTCGGCTTTGGCTCCTCTGCCAGAAGTCTGCTTGGTTATACCGAGCCTGAGGGGGATCCTAGTTGGTCATCCTCAACCCTAATCTTTGATTGATATCGGTTGTGAATGTCCGACCAAGCCACGACGGGGTATTCAACCAAATTTTGCTTCAGCTATTTTGAAGCCACCGAGCTTCGTTCATTCAAACCCTGAGTGAAGGCCTGTACTGCCTAGTCATCGGAGACTGGTGGTAGTTCTTGTTCCATTTGAAAGCGAGATACGAACTCTTGCAGCATCTCGTTCTCCCTCTGCTTGATTTTGAAGACGTCAGATTTCCTTGTTGCTACCTTGATGGCACCAGCATATGCCTTTATGAAGGAATCTGCCAGCATGGCGAATGAATCTATCGAGTTTGGGGCTAGGTTATGATACCACATCATCACCCGTTTTGAAAGCGTCTCCCCAAACCTTTTCAGTAGGACGGATTCGATCTCGTCATCCTTTAGGTCATTGCCCTTTACCGCACAAGTGTAAGCAGTGACGTGCTCATTGGGGTCCGAGGTTCTGTTGTACTTCGGAAGGTCTAGCATTCTGAACTTCTTTGGAATGGGTTTTGGAGCCGCTTCCTGTGGGAACGGCTTCTGTACGAACTTCTTCGAATCCATACCCTTCAGGATCGGGGATGCGCCCGAAATTTGGTCGACCCTGAAATTGTAGGTCTCTACCTTCCTGTCGTTGGCTTCTATCTTCTTCTCACTCGACTTGATCCTCTTTGTGAGGTCCTCGAGCATTTTTATGATGGCGGGGTCAGCTGCCGATCCGTTGTTGCTTGATCTTTTTGGTACCTGCTCGGCTTGGGGAGCCATTTTCGGTGCTACCGTACTGGGAGTTTTCTGGTGGCTTTGTAACTGAGCAATTTCCAGTTATTGTGCCTGTAACATTTCAAAAATAACGTGAAGGATAACCTCCTATTCTTCCCTAGCTGGGGTTTTCTAAGCTTCTTGTTGGTCTCCTTGGCGTACGCTCCTGTTAGTGTGGGAGCTTATATCAACGTGTTAGGCATCGCGTGAGACTACATTCGCGGGGATTGGCTCCGGCATGCCTTTAGGGTTCAGCGGTGGTGCGCTAACACCTGGAACAGCTACACCATTCTCTCCATGGTCCTCAAGACCGTTGTTTTCATATGTATTTACTGAGTTAGACATTTTGACCTGAAATCAAAGATTCTTGGACAAGAAAAAGAGTGAAAGATAACATGTGTTATGTAGTAAACCAACAAGAAAACAATCACTATTATTTTTAGCCCCACGGTGGGCGCCAAACTGTTTACCGTGAAAATGGTAATAACAATTAAATTAGATTTATTGGTTCTAAAAATACGTGATTTGTTTTTATGCTAGCTATTTAAACGATAGATGCTAAGTGAAGGATTAGAAAATAATATAATAGCTTGTAGATAGTGGAATAATCAAACCGAATGGCAGGAAATCGGGGCCTTGAGCTTTTGTATTCGGGGTCTAAAGGTCGAGTCGGGTGCCCGGCTAAGGGTCGTCGATGGAGGATTAATAGTTATGATGAGTTTGATGGCAGCTCTTTATGAGCAATAAATAAAGAACAATAAATAGAACACAATAGGTATAAGCAATAAATGTAAATAGAAAGATCAAGAGAATGTGTTAAGTTAGAAGGCAGAGAGAATGTTCTTGTATATTCAATATTGAGTATCAGATGTCCTTACAAAATGACAAGGATCCCCCTTATATATATGAGGGGGGAATCCCAACATAGTACAAATACATTTATTACAAAGGTATATGGTTGGTACAACCATTTAATGCCATGGTACGACCTCATGCTAGCCTAATAAACCTAGGTCAGCTTTAATCACGTGCTTTGGGAACTTTCCGTCTGTCCATCATAGCCTTTGATTTGTACTACCTCGGGGTCGACCGTTGAGGACCCTCGAGGGAGAACTCCGAGCTAAACTTCGAGCCTTCCAGGGGTAATCTCTACGAGGTGCCCTAACGATCATAAAGTTGAGACATCCGATTTTACCGTATACAAGCTTAAAAATAGAGTGAAGGGAAAATGGAGGAAAAGATGAAATTTTTGAATTTTTCTTTTTGACAAAGGAACATTGTCCCATATTGGAGGAGAAAAAGAGCTTTGACTGCACTTTTTCTAGCTCTTAAAGAGTTGAGAAGAAGGCAAGCCTCACGCCGTCATCGTCATCGCTCGCTCGGCTCGCGTCGGCTTCGGATTTGGATTTGGTCAAATGATCTGATGGATTGATTTTTTGGACCAAATTTATTTTAATATTAACACAGTATTATTTAATCCAAACTAGACCATTTATGTAACGGTAATTTAATTTTTCCTCCATTTTAATTTTCCCGTTATAATTTGAATTTAGCAATTTGCATAAATGACCGTTTTATAAAACAACCATTTTGAATTGCAACCTTACATGAAGAGTTGCAACTCTTCGGTATTACTCAACGTTTTGGCTATAAATACATGACCTCTCCCTCAGATTTTTCTTATGAAAATTCTGATTTCTCTTTCTTCCTTCTGCTTTGGTTTTCAAAACAAAGAAAGCAGTAAGTATGATTTGCTACTGATCTTTGAGTTTGGTGGTCATTGGGGTTTGAAGTACCACTACACCAGTGAGGGTAATCTGTACTGTCCTGTGAAGAAATAATCCTTAACCTCGAGTATTAGGAGGGGGTTAAGTTCTTTAAGGAAACAATATGAATTCTGCGGGCTCGATTAATTTTCTGTTTCTTCTATATTTTTGATTTTTCATTGCTACTAGTTTTGAATATAATTTTTGAATACAGATTACTAACAAGTATGTCATCCAAATTGGAATAGAGGGAGTAACTTGTTACCTTTGACTCTTGAACTCACCCTTAAAACATTGGCCCAGCTATAGTCTTCCTATTAAGATCTTATTGAAGATTTGTTTTGTGAAGATTATGGTTTGAGGCCCATTAGATTGTCGGCATTCCTTTTGAAAAAACAACCTAAAAGTATACATCATATTTGTCAGCAGTCACTCATAAGATGCTACTCTCCAATTTGCAGCCTCTGAATTCCATTTTAATGACTAAACATGAATTGACCACACTCTCACTTTTCTTTCAGTCATCCCATTATCGCTTGCCATTTGCAAGAATATTCAACACAGTTGTAGTGCTATACAACAACTTAACCATATAGTAAGATTTTTAAAGCATGATAAACGTTTCCAACTTACAATATTTAAGATTTTTAAGTCAATGAATATTTGAACACATGATTATTTTTTCTTGTGATAATGCACGTAGTTTAGTAAAAATATGTGCATTCCTAAAACTGTTTAATTTCTATATGTAGTTTGAGTTGAAGAATGAGAGTGCGTCCACACTTATTCTTGCAAACTTCAAATTGAGTGGCGAAGCTATATACACTAAAGAATGGTTAATTAAACACCTTTCGTCGAAAAATTATATCTGTATATAAAAACATATATTGCATATATCGATAAAAATATTATTTTTATATGTGCATATTAAATCTTTAATGCCCTTCACAAAATTCCTGACTTCGCCACTGTTCAAATTCCATATTGCAAAACCCAACCTACAAAAAGTGGAAATTTCCACTCATATAATAATATATGTATTGTATAGGTCAAAAATTACCTCTAATATGCTCAAGTCATGATAGCATTAATGAGGCATCCACAAGCCACCATGTGTCACCAATGTGACTCTAATAGAGATTTTCCAGGGATCAAATTGGCTCTATAAAAAATGAAGGTTGCAGTGGAGAAGTCAGAAAGGATTAAGTTACATGAGTCATCAAAGATCGAGGTCGAAGTCGAACATCTTTGACAGAGTTATAATGGCTAGTTTCAAGATAGAGCACTAAAGAGAATATTCTAGTGGATATACTCTGCACTTGTATTATTAGGGTTTCTAGGAACATGTAACAATCCGGCCGATCGTTTTGAGTATTTAGCCCCGGTCCCCAATATATTGCCTCATCTATGATGTATTATGGTTATGTGACTTGCCGGGGTATTTGGTTTTGGTTCGGGTGAGTTTCAGAGTGAAATGGGACACATAGTCCCTACGTTGGAGCACTAAGTTGAAAGAGTTGACCAGAGTTTGACTTTTGTGCATACGACTCCGAAATAGAGTTTTGACGGTTTCAATAGTTTTGTATGGTGATTTTAGATTTAGAAGTGTGTCCGGATATTAATTTGGAGGTTCGTAGGTCATTTCAGCATGGATTGACGAAAGTTGGAAAGTTGAAGGTTTGGAAGGTTGAAAAGTTTGACCGGAAGTTGATTTTATTGATATCAGGGTCAGAATCCGATTCCGAAAGTTGGAATAGTTTGTCATGCTATTTATGACTTGTGTGCAAAATTTGTAGTCAATCGGAGCTGTTTTTGTATGAATCGACATTGCTTTCGGAATTCAAAAGTTCATAGTTTCATAGGCTTGAATTAGATTGTGATTCATAGAATCGATGTTATTTTATGTGATTTTTGGCCTCGAGTAGGTCCATTATGTGCTTGGGACTTGTTGGGGTTTTCAGAGGGGGTCCCGGGGACCCCAGGGGTGATTTAGATTGAATCCGGATCAATTTTGGATTAGTCTCATTGCTGAAGTCCTAGGCCTGTTGGTGTCATTGCACCTGCGGAGGGATTGACCGCAGGTGCGGAAGGTGAAGTGCAGAAGAGAAAAGGAGAGCCCAGGGCTAGGCTCGCAGGTGGGGACACCTAGGCGCAGGTACGCCTCCGCCGGGCGCGGTCATTTCTTCCATAAAAGCATAATTTGGGAAGGCCCTTTGGGCAGGACCGTAGATGCGGTGGATTCTCCGCAGAAGTGGACCCGCAGGTGTGAACCATTAACTGTGGAAGTGGAACCCCAGGAGTTAAGTGGGAACCGCACCTGCGATGGTTTTTCCACAGGTTCGTAGGTGCGACTAAAGGGTCGTAGATGCGGAATACCTGGGCAGAAAAGGTCTAGTTCGAGGGTTTGAGTTTCACAATTCATTTTTGGACCTAGAGAGCTCGGTGTAAGGCAATATTTTGGGAGATTTTCAAGGAAAATATTGAGGCAAGAAATCCTAACTCGATTTTTGTTATATTACGAGAATCTATTGTTCATTTCATCATTTAATTAGTGTTTTGAGATAGAAATTTGGAGAAAAATTTGTGAAACTTCTTAGGCTAAAATTTGGGGATTTGAAAGGCGATTTGAGTTGTTCTTCTATGATTGGACTCGTTATTGAATGTGGGTTTGGATTTTGTAATTGTGGTTAGGTTCCGAGACACAGGCCCGGGTTGACATTTTGAGTTAACTTTTCATTTCTTTGCAAAGATCTTAATTTTATTGTTCGAAATAGTTTTCTATAGTTTATATTTATAGTATGAAGTTGTTTTAGCTAGATTCGAGCCATTCGGAGTTGGATAATCGAGGGAAAGGCCTACTAGTGGATTGAGTAGCGTATTTTGAGGTAAGTGTCTTGCCTAACTTTGTGTGAAGGAATTCCCCTTAGGATTGGTGTTATTTTATGATAATTGTGATGTGTGAAAATAGTGTACACAAGGTGACGAGTGGGTACACGGACTAAATATAAAAATTTAGCCGGTTTTAGCTATGTAGATTTATTTCATCCTTAATTGAGTTATCTTAACATGTTATATTCATCATCATTAGTCAGTTTTCACATGTTCTACTTGTCTTATCTCGTACTTGCTAATTGCTCTACATGTTTAGTTGAATTCTTATTTTCTTTATTCCGTATTCATTATTTAACCGTTGAACTCTTTACTCGAAGTTGTTACTCTTGGAATATCTTGTTGTTGAAATTGGTATTGAGTTATAAAGGTCGTGATTCGCATTAAGGCAAAGTGTTAAATTGTAAAATACTACTCTTGCTGAGTTATTCTCTATCGGTTATTATTGTTGAGACTATTGTGTACATTGTGGTTGAGCCATGAGCTCTTTATTATGAACATACTGTTATTATTGGTTTCTATGACAAGTTGTAATATTGGGCACTTGAGGTGCGATTTGTGATACGTTATGATATTGATACGCATGCGTGGTATAAGATTTAGGGGTTGAAATGCATGCAGTGAGATAAGGTGGGTTTGATACGCGTGGCTAGTAGGGGAACTACTCGAAGACATGCAGTGTGATAAGGTGGCCTAAAAAGCGGGATGCTATTTCGAGAAAATGTTCAATACCTAAATGCAAGGCTCCCGCAGTGATATAAGGAAAGATTGTAATTTATTCTTGTGATTCGAGACTACGAGGCGGTACCTCGGTAGTGACTCTTGTTGATATTTCCCAATTGTTGCACTTCTCTTTGGTTGTTTTTCCTTAGCATATCATTCCTTGTTTTCTCTGTGTTGCATTATTTGCTTTAGTTCTATGTTATTAAACTTGATATGTCACTTATTGTTTCAATTTCATTGCTTTCATTATTACACTGACATACACTTGTACAGTTTCTTTTCTTATTTATTCTGGTAGGGCCTTGACCTGACCTCGTCAATACTCTACCGAGGTTAGGCTTGGCACTTACTAGGTACCATTGTGGTGTACTCATGCTACGCTTCTGCATATCTTTTTGTGCAGATCCAGGTACTTCCTACCAGACCAGGCATCATTGAGTTGAGTTCGTACGTGGAGACTTCAAGGTACACCTGCCAGCGTCCGCAGGCCTCAGAGTCACCCCCCGTCTACTTTTATATTTTTCCTTATTTCACTAGTTACAGTTGTATAGGGATGACTATGATACCATTATAGAGCTTCTGACTCGATATCGCCAGGTCTTGGAAAAATTGATATGTTGAATAGCGAAGTTTATTCTATATAGATGTTGAGTATTTGAGAGTTTATTTCCTATTTCAGTTACATTTCGCGTGTTTGTTAAGCCTACTTAGTCTTAGAGAATAGATGTCATCATGCCATTCTACGGAGGAAAATTGGGGTCGTGACAGAACATGTTCCCTATAAATAGAAAAAGACACATTAATAGGGGACATGAGTAAAGGCCACATTGACTTATAGAGAGAATCTGATCCTATTACAAGCATAAAAAATAATCTTTTTACCGAGATTCTTGTCTAACATTTCCACCAGATCCAAGAACAACCCAAGTGTTCAAAGACTCATCAATCATTCACCATTGTCAGAAGGAATAACCACTGATTTCATCCCTTTTCGGGATACTCACACATTTTATTTGCTTAAATGCCATTTAATGTTATTTATTACTATTTAATGCCATATTCCATATTTTTGGGTCATTGAATGTTGTTATTATTGCTCATATTCATTGCCATTCTGACAGAATATATTAGTTATTTTGTCTTTACACTTGTAGCTTTATCTTTTGTATATTATTTTTAACTAAGATTAACTATTCTTTATATAAATCTAATTGGTTGAACCAAGATCTATATTTTTGGTCAAACAGTTTGACGCTGTCTGTGAGGATTTCTTAGTTAAATTTTTAGTTTCTCTTAGATCTACAACTAACGTGATTCACTTACCTCACAAACCCCAAGACCTTTCTCTTTCTTTGCACGTACAAAAATATACATGGCAAGTAACTAAAGAAAGAGGACAAAAGTTACTGGAGATTTCCCTAGCAACCTCACGAACACTATCAACGAGAACTGTGAAACATTAGGCGAGGATGCGACACCCACTATGTTCCCTAGACGGGAAAGGTCGCCTCCCCTACATTACAGCATAACAAAACCAAACGAAAAAGGGGCATTTACGTCCATAGAAGAAGAGACGTCGTCGGTCGTGTAAAAGCTCATCCAAGCATGGCTGACCGATATGCTAGTAAGCATACTCAACAAGCCCACTCCATGCACGACTATAGTGACTCCAAAAACTTGCACAGTACAACGAGCAAACGAACAGGGCAACCAACCAGAAGTCTGGAACCTAAATAGTGTCTAATTAGACTCAAGCGACCAAACTATAGTGAAAAAAAGGGAACAAAAATAGGTATAACATATTAATTAAATGCGCTCTGTTCCCTTTTTTTAACGGACGGTGTTAAAGTCCATCTCCCTCTTTCTTCTTTTTGAAATCCACATGGCGCAGCAAAAGCAAATAAAGGGAATTTAATGTATTAAAAGAGAAGCAGAGTGTTGGGTGGTGCAATGGTTGAAGTCTTGATTTAAAGCTAGTTTTTGCTTTTAGGCCCAAGGTTCGATTCCTGCCACCAACAAAATTTTATTTTTCTATTTCTTTTTTTTTTTTTATTTCTTTTCATTATCTGGTTTAAGTATTTAGATATAAATACTTTAATATTTATAATTACTTCTCAATCAAAAATTATAATTTTTTAATTCATTCAAAGTAAAAAAAAAGAAAGAGGAGAAGCCTTTTATTATTTCGTTAATAAAATCTAATGATACTTATAATAATTGTTATTTTGTATTATATGCAAAAAAAATCTCTTTTTATTTCAAATTAGAATTATGAGCTTTATTTTATATTTAAAATTTTCATAAGAGAATAATATATACAGCTTAATCTATTGCTTGAATTTTTTTAATATTTTTCTTTTTAAATTTAATTATCAAATTTAGTTATATTTAAAATATATGAATTTTATTAATCAAAATTCTAAATTATAAATATTATAATTTTTTATTATTAAATATAACCACTTATAACCATTTAATCTTTAAAATTATAATAATTATTGTTAGCTAAGTAATGGATTATGATTTTCATATTCTTATCAGGACATTTAATTAAATAATTGTTCATAAACTAAATGGTTATAATACAGTTTAGTTTATGAAAATTTAGTATAGTAAAATTAATTAGATTGTTGTTCATAAATATAATGGTTTTAATCAGTTTAGTTTAGGAAAATTCTTATTAGGAAAAATTTAATCTATGAGCAACCATTTAATTAGTTTTCCTAATAAGAATATAAAAATTATATTCCATTACTTAGCTAATAATAATAATCCTAATGGATTATAATTTTAAAAATAAATGGTTATAATCAGTTTATGTTTAATAATAAGAGCAACCATATTGTTATTTAAATTTTTTTAATGGATAATACAATTATGATAGCCTGGGAATAAAAGGAGAAATAAAATATACGTTTCAAAAAAAAACATAGAAAATGTAATTAGAATTTTGATTAATAAAATTCATACAGTCGAAATATAACTAAAATTTTAATAATTAAATTTAACAAGAAAAATATTAAAAAATAAAAGAATTCCAAGCAATAGATTAACCTGTTTATATTGATTATATTTCTCTTATGAAAATTTTAACTATAAAATAAAACTCATAATTCTAATTTGAAAATAAAAAGAGAAAAATAATAATTTTGTTTTGCATATAATACAAAATAACAACTATTAAAAATATCGGTAGATTTTTTTAACGAAATAATAAAAGGCTTTTTTTTTATATACTTTAAATGAATTCAAACGTCATAATTTTCTAATAAGTATTAAATGATTTTAATTAAATTAAAAAGTAATTATAAATATTAAAGTATTTATATCTAAATACTTAAACCAAACGTGATGATAACATGTTAGAAAAATTTTCCAAGTGTATAAAATCTCAGACATATTCCCTCTTCAACAATTGTACTACTACCACTCCCACAGTCCATCTTTCTCGCCATTTCCAAGCTCCATATATATTTCACGTAAAGC